>NW_024378841.1:0-11435 GCF_016835505.1 Polypterus senegalus
GTGTGACAAATTGAAGCTTCTGGATAAATACAAATAAATAAATAAATAAATACAAAGAGGACTGTTTCATTTATGTTAGGTAGATTACCCAGAGGGGACTGGGCGGTCTCTTGGTCTGGAATCCTAAAGATTTCTTTTTCTCCAGCCGTCTGGAGTTTATTTTTTGTTTTTTCTGTCCACCCTGGCCATCGGACCTTACTTATTCTATGTTAATTAATGTTGACTTATTTTTACTTTTAATTGTGTCTTCTATTTTCTGTTCTTCATTTTGTAAAGCACTTTGAGCTACATTTTTTGTATGAAAAATGTGCTATATAAATAAATGTTGTTGTTGGTATACAGTAGTTTGATCCATGCACAAATGTTCGGGCCAAACCCAAATTTCTCCAATGTATTAAAAAAGTATTTCCATTCAATGATGTCAAATGCTTTTTCTGCATCCAATAATATTATTTCTGGGGTGTTTGACTTTGGTGGTGAGTATATTACATTAAACAAGCATCGAAGATTTGAGGATAAGTGTCGACCATTGATAAATCCAGTTTGATCTTGTGATATTACCGAGGGGAGCACTTTCTCCATCCTTCTAGCTATACTTTTTGAGAGTATCTTAACGTCATTATTCAAAAGTGAAATTGGTCTGTATGATGCACATCGTAATAAGTCCTTATTTTGTTTAGGAAAGATGGTAATTAATGCTTGGCGAAAAGTTTGAGGAAGAGTTTGACTGTCTCTGGCTTCTGTAAATGTTGCTAATAGGAGGGGAGCTAGCCATCAGGGCCTGCTGCTTTCCTGCCTTGAAGTGACTTTATAGCATCTAGTAATTCTGATAGCAGAGAGTTTATCCAGTTCCAGTTCCTCCAAGACTAGGAGTATCTATTTGTGGTAACTGTAATGTATCCAGAAATGCATTAGATTGTGTGTTGTCTTCTATAAACTCAGTAGAATATAATGATGTATAGCAGTCTCTAAATGTGTGCATTATATTTTTGGTCAATGATTTTGTCTCCATTTGTGATTACTGGGATTGTGTTCTGGACTTCTTGCTTGTGAATTTGTTGAGCTAAAAAGCTTATTAGCTTTCTCTCTGTTTTCATAGTAATGATGCCTGGATTTATAAATTAGTTGTTCAGTTTCTTTAGTTGTCAAGAGGTTTAGTTCTGAATGCAGAGCCTGCCTTTTCCTATGTAGAGCCTGGCCTGGAAGCCTGGCATGTTCTTCATCTATTCTAATAATTTTGCTTTTTAGCTGTGATACTTTCTTGGTTTCTAATTTATTTCTGTGGGAAAGATATGAGATAATCTGTTGCTGATGCTGACAATCTTAACAATGTCCAGTCTATTTCCCACTTACCTTTCCTGTCAAAAGTTCTTCAGCGTGTCGTAGCTTCCCAACTCACCTAACTACTTAACTTCTAATAATTTGATGGCACCCTTTCAATCTGGTTTCAGGGCTCAGCACAGCTGTGAAGCTGCTCTGCCATGGATAACCAATGATTTGCTTATAGCAGCAGAGTCTGGACAAACCAGTATATTAATTCTATTAGACGCCAGTGCAACATTTGACACTGGTCAGACATGACATTCTACTGTCCAGAATGGAGAACATGCTGGGCACTCTGGCACTGCCCTCCAGTGGTTCATGTCCATCTGACTGATATACAAGATGAAAGGTCTTGGAGACAGCAGATCCAGCTCAGTGCCGTCACACAAGGGAGTTTCAGGGCTCTGTCCTCGGCCCTTCTTCAGTATTTATATGCTTCCCCTTGGCCATATTATTCGTAACTATGGACTGGGCTATCATGTCTATGCAGATGATACTCAACTCTGCTTTAATGTTAAAAATGGAACTTCATCAGAGCTTTCTCAGCTCACAACCTGCCCCAGTGAAATTATTAAACCTGGATGGAGCAGAACTCTAAAAGTAAATTGCAACAAAACTGAACTCCTGCAAATTGGGACTAAAATGCAACTTAATAAAATGAGCTCTTCCCAGTCCATTATGGCGGTGATCTCATCAGACCTGCCTCAACTGCTAAGAGTCTTGGTGTCATTTTTGATTCCTCCCTCTCTTATTCCGCTCGCGATAAATTACATTAAGAAACTTTCTTACTTTCACCTCTGTAACATATCCCGAGGTTAGCTCTCTTCTCTTTCCTTTTATAATGCTGACAAACTTGTCCCTGCTTTTATCACATCACACACTGATTATTGTAAGTTGCTACTGGCAGGTGCAAGCAGCTTCACAGCTTCAGCTTATTCAAAACACGGCTGTAGAGTCCTGACTCAAACCAGCAGCAGCAGCAATATCACACCCATCCTGCTCCATCTTCACTGGCTCCCTATATCTTACAGAATGAGATAAAAAAATCCTACTAATAACCTGCAAAGCCCTTAAATAACCTTAGCGCAAAACTACACCAGTGACCTTCCTCCATCACTATGTGCCTGCTCACCCACTAAGGTCCTCTAATTGTCCTAATCTAATAAGTGAGCAAGCGGATAACCTCCCAGAGGTAAACGCGACTACTAAGGAGGTACTGAGGGATTTGGAAATTGTAAAGGGAGAGTGTCATGCTCAGATTAAATAAGATGAAATCAAACAAATCACCAGGACCAGATAATATTTATCCTCGTGTTCTTAAGGAGGCTAGTGAGTACAGATATAAACCACTGATACATATTTTTAGGAAGTCACTGTGCACTGGAGAGATTCCGAAGGACTGGAAAATGGCAAATATCATCCCATTATATAAAAAGGGTGACAGGGCAGATCAAGCAACTATAGGCCAGTAAGTAACATACAAGCCACAGGAAAATTAATGGAAGGAATTATTAAGGATAAGATTGAGCAACACATGGCAAGGACAGGAGTTATTCTGAAATAGTCAGCATGGGTTCAGAAGAGGGAGGTGTGTTTACTAACATGTTGGAATTCTATGAGGTTAAAACAAAAGGATACGATCAAAGTGGAGCTTAAGATATTATTTATCTGGACTTTCAGAAAGCATTTGATAAGGTGCCACATGAGAGGTTGGGCATCAAGTTAAAAGAAGTGGGAGTTCAGGGATGCAGTTTTTTAGATGGGTGCAGAATTGGCTCAGACACAGGAAGCAGAGGGTGATGGTGTGCAGGAACCCTCATCAGAACTGGCCGATGTTAAGAGTGGTGTTCCAGCAGGGGTCAGTGCTAGGTCACAAGCTATTTTTAATATATATAAATGATTTAGATAGGAATATAAGGAACAAGCTGGTTAAGTTTGCAGATGATACCAAGATAGGTGGATTAGCAAATAATTTGGAATCCGTTATATCATCACAGAAGGACTTGGATAGCAGACAGGCTTGGGCAGATTTGTGGCAGATGAAATTTAATGTCAGTAAATGTAAAGTATTACACATAGGAAGTAAAAATATTAGGTTTGAATACACAATGGGCGGTCGGAAAATCGAGAGTCCACCTTATGAGAAGGATTTAGGAGCCATAGTGGACTCTATGCTATCAACTTCCCAACAGTGTTCAGAAGCCATTAAGAAGGCTAACAGACTGTCAGGTTATATAGCGCCTTGATGTGTGGAGTACAAGCCACTGGAGGTTCTGCTCAACCTTTATAACACACTGGTGAGGCCTCATCTTGAGTACTGTGTGCAGTTTTGGGTCTCCAGGCTACAAAAAGGACATAGCAGCACAAGAAAAGGTCCAGAGATGAGCGACTAGGCTGATTCCAGGTCTACAGGGGTTGAATTATGAGGAAAAATTAAAAGAGCTGAGTCTTTACAGTTTAAGCAAAAGAAGATTAAGAGGTGACATGACTGAAGTGTTTAAAATTCTGAAGGGAATTAGTACAGTGGATAGAGACTTGTAGTTTAAAATGAGTTCATCAAGAACATGGGGACACAGCTGAAAACTTGTTAAGGGTAAATTTAGCACAAACATTAGGAAGTTTTTCTTTACACAAAGAACGATAGACACTTGGAATAAGCGACCAAGTAGTGTAGTAGACAATAAGACGTTAGGGACTTTCAAAACTCGACTTGATGTTTTCTTGGAGGAAACAAGTGGATAGGACTGGCGAGCTTTGTGGGGCAGAATGGCCTGTCCTCGTCTAGATTGTTCTAATGTTCTAATTCTGACAATCTTGTTGTGCCCCCCACTAATCTACACTCCATGAGTGACAGCAGGGCCTTCAGCTGTATAGCGAGTGACCTACCAAAATTAATCAGATCAGCTGACTCCATGAATTCTTTTAAAATACAACTCAAAACTCATCTGTTCAGGAAGACTTATAGCTCGACCTGACTTTATTACCCTTCTCTCAGTTTACCTCTCTGCCAAGATGTTCATGTAACCTGTGTGTGTGTGTGTGTGTGTGTGTGTGTGCAGACCATCAATTGTGTTGTCGGTCATGCTTTTTTTTTTTTAGCAGACCTTCAAAAATGGAAACAAAATATTTTGATTTATTGGCCTTGCCATGTTTAGGCCTTCAGAAAGCAGACTTCTAATTAATACGGCCTGCTGATTTTTTGAACACATTTAGATAGCAGGGCCTTATGATTTACGTGATGAGCAAAACACGGAACGGAATCACAGAACTAAAGGCATAAAACCGGATTTTAGATTTAAAAAACGTAACTATGTGGAATTTAGAGAGCGAGAAAGGGTGACTGTTACAAAACTTCCCAATAAATTAAATGATTGAATAATCTGCAGTCCTGTCATTCAGATACTATTTTCTAGTTTGTAAAAAGCTTTTCAAGTGGACGCAATTCTTAGGTAGAATGCAGGCCTTTGCATTATCTACTAACTACATGAACCGGAACCTGGTAAAAGAAATTAAACGATTCACGAGAATGTGAATAAAGCTGAGGGTGAGGGTGTAAGCTGGAGGGCTGATCGCACACCAAGAAGATACAGATGCCCCTGGGCAAATCCTGAAACAGAGTCTACCTTCACATTGCTCCTTACCTTCTCTCACTTACTATGCGGCTATAACGTGTAATAAAGACCTCGCTTGGTACTCAGTTTACTTAAAAGCCTTGTGCAGCACAGCACCTAGTCGGTTTTGGAAATGATTGTTTTTTCTCTTTCTCTCGTTTAAGCTTTTGAAAAAGAAACAAATGTTTGTTTGCAGTGTTTGAATAAAATTCCTGCTTTCTACAGTACTATCACCTGTTGTCTCTGTGCAAATCAGTGACCCAAACATGACAACATCTTCACTGACACCCCTCATCTGACTTTGAGGATGCCATCTTCTAGAGGGATGTAGTGGTGATAATGTGCAAAAAAATGAAGTGAAAGGGGGGCTACTGAGCTGGTGTAATGAAAAAGAAGGCAAACAAAGTCACCGTCAGCCAAACCAAAAGCACAGCTTGGGAGATTTGTGGCCATATCGAGACAGCTATGGTTCAGAGGACCAACTTATTCTGTGCTACCATCACTGAAAGGTAAAAGGAGAGTCCCACCCCTACTCGGGGACCATCAGCTGATCTCATCAGAGAGCAACAGGGGGCAATAAGAAATAAACCAGACAGTGATTTATTCTGTCCATCAAAACTTACAGATTGAAAACTCATGGATTGCCATTTTGACACATGGCACACTCAGTCAGCCCATGTTGAGAATGGAAAAGAAACAGAAAAGATTTGCATAAGAACAGTAAGGTTTGGGTTTTAAGAAAGAAAGGACAATGTAGAACAAGTGAAAAATATTTGAAAATCGATCTTCACATAAGCACATGCTGTTAGGGTGCTCTGAAGATGATTCTGGATTTGAGAGGTCTGCTGTTCAAACCCTGATACAGAGACGTTTCTGATTATAAACTTTGTCAGAAAACCAACACAGTTCTCTGAAAAAAGGAAGTCGGTGTTTCTGAGGCCTAAACATAACAAGAACAACATTTATTTATATAGCACATTTTCATACAAAAAACATAGCTAAGCCAAAAACTCAAATTAAACTTCAAAGCCTGCTTTGACCTTGCAGAGTTATCTGGAAATGTTTTAATTTGGTCACAAACTACACCATTGAATGTACCAGAGTGCAAAGTGTGAGCTGCTCGTTGGTTTACTTCTTGAGCTCTGGACTTATGAAATTTGATGAAAAAATGAGGCCAAATAAAATCGACACCCGCCTCCCCTCAGTAAACTGGCTGTTACCTGGCTTGGAGAGTATTGATTGTACATCAGAACAATTTACAGGGTGGCTCCCGACTAACATGGCTACTCCTGGACATTTCTCCAGAATGACCTCCATCCGAAGTGTGTGGGCCATTGGTTGATTTGACAAGGAATGACCTGTACTGGAAGGAATGGGTGGATTGAAAAAAAACGGAGCAAAATACAGAAAGACTGACAACATATTTCTTCTTTCAATCATAAAAGCTTAATAAAGAGAGGGAATCAGAACAGCTAGAAATGCAGGCCTCACCAATGAGCCAATCCCTAACTCATCCACTGAGCGAGCCAGTGCAGCATCGGGCATTCAGCTGGCACTCAGTGCCACTTCTGCAGTCTTATCGACACATTATTGGTTTATTATATGAATTTGTTTAGTTGCTTGACACTGTCATTACATTTACTGGTAACTGAGTAAGACTTTCACGCTTAACTTTCAGAGAGGCTTTCCTGCATCTGGATAAGGAATCTTTTGTAAAAACTACGAACAATAAGGGAAGCGAAATCACCTGCTGAGCTCTGTCTCTATAGTAAAGTGTATTCTTAAAATTGGTAATCTCCATGTATTAGAAAAGTATTAAGTGCACATAATAAAATATAATAGGGTCTAATGTGATAAATTGGTTGCCGTTAAAGACAGCTTGACAACTAACTTGCTTCACCATTTGTGAACTAACCACCGCACAGAAAACGAAGAACACGAAAAGCTTAAAGAGTCAACTGTCCAGCACAAGTCTAAAGTAACCAAAGTGCAAGCACAAAAACACACTCAGCAAACTTTAGCGGACTCATACTGCCAAAAAGTGCCTTATGACAAGAAAAGCAACAGATGGCATGACATAACAAACACCGTCACCAATTACATCACAAATGATATGGTGCCAATTCAAGTGGTTGAGAGAGATGGCTTTAAACAACTTTTGAATACTTTAGACCCAAGGTACACACTGCCTGGCTGACAATATTTCAGTCAAACAGCTCTGCCTAAGTTGTATGATTCGTTCGCCAAACTCTGACGCATAAACTGCAAAAGGTTTCACATTTTGCCACAACAATGGATTTATGGTCAAGCCGAACATCCGAGCCATACCTCTCGCTGACGGTGCATTTCATTGACGAAAACTGGCAACTGCAAAGCTTCTGTTTGCAAACATCCTACTTCCTACAAGATCACACTGGCGACATCATTGCGCAAGGTCTGAAAGATGCCCTGGCATCATGGTCACTGCGAGAAGACGCATGGTTTGCATGACAACAGACAGCGGGGCTAACGTTGTCAGTGCACTACGGATTAATAACTGGAAGAGGCTACCTTGTTTTGGGCATAGGCTTCATATTGCGATTGGTGAGTAATTTGGGGTTCCTCTATAAAATGCAGTTTAGGTTAAATTGATCTTATTTATTATGACGTTTAAAAATACAAAAAGACCTGATAAATAAAAATATAATTCAATATCATTTTAAATAATACATTACATTATACAATAAAAATATAAGAATGTTGTAATGCAATTATTATATACAGTACACTTTGAATGTTCGGTTAAATTTTATATGAAATGCTTTCCAGAGAGGAGCATGCGGGATCCAAGGATAGACAGAGCCATAGGAGTTTGCAAAAAAGTGGTCAGAACTTTATCCAGTAGCTGGAAAGAGAAGAAAGCACTTGTTGGTGCACAAGAGCAGCTCAAACTTCCAATGCATAAACTTATCACCGAGTCACCAACAAGATGGGGCTCAAGACAGCATGATAGAGGATTTATTGAACAAGAAAAGCCATTCGTCATGTTTTGACTGCAGACAAAAGCACAGGCATCTTGTCCCAACATGGCAAGACGTTGAAGTGCTGGAGGCAGTAAGTAAAGCACTAGGCCCTCTTCTGGAGTTCACAGATGCTCTTCCAGGTGAGCAACTTGTAACAGTTTCTTAATTAAAACCTCTGCTGGCCTTATTCAACTCTGATGTCCTGGAGGTGAAGTCTGATGACACAGACCTGACCAAAAAAATCAAACAAGCCATTCTAGAGTATCTGAACTCCAAATACACAGAGGACTGTGTAGGCGAGCTGTTGGGTTTGGCATCCACACTTGACCCACGGTTCAAAAATCGCTTTAATAATGATGACAGGATCGAAGCCATTATGATGGCAGCTGCGAGAGAACTTATGGCTGTGGCGACAGAGGAAGACAGCCCTACCTCAGGACCCTCAAATGCTTCCAGCTCACCCGATGGCTGCAGAAACTGGATCAGGGGATGACGCAAGGGAGGGAGCGAGCAAAAAGAAAAAAGTCGTCTTTTGGCAACTATTTCAAAAAAGCACAGGAATTCAGAGAAGACGAGTCTCTGCCCACTGCCACTGAAAAAGAGATCAAGAGCTACTTAATGATACCCAAGATGGACAGTGAGGTAAATCCACTTGAGTGGTGGAAAACACCAAAGTAAAATGTCCCCAGATTGGGAAACCAGTATAGTACAGTATGTTAGATTTGTGTTCTTGCTTGCATGCCGCACATGTTCAGTTCACGGCCTTTTCAGGTATTTTCTTCCCTGTGCATTTATAGCTTGTTTACATGAATAGTAGGTGCTCTCATTTTAGTAGTTTTGATGGTCTCAGTTTGTGTACATCCTGTAGGCCACTGTTCAGTTATGTGCTATAATACATACTGTAATTAGTCGACTGGTGAATTTAATGTTTTTGTTTTACTTCATCCATCCCTCCATCCATTATCGTAACCACTTAATCCCAACTGGGGTCGTGGGGGTACAGGGGGGTGGGCAGAGCCTGTCCAGAAAACAACAGGTGGAGGCAGGAACCAACCCTGGGCGGGCGCCAACACACCACAGGATGCACACACTCACACAATTACAGGGTAAATTTAGACTCGCCAATCAGCCTACCCTGCACACTTTTGGACTGTGGGAGGAAACCGGAGCCCCGGCAAAAACCAGCAACACGGAGAGAGCGCGCAAACTCCACACAGAAAGGACCCGGGTGTTTGACTTCAGTTTTAATTAAATAAATAAGACCGGTTTTCCTAAACTGTTTCATTAAGCTACAATTAAATTTTCCATTACCAAGACCAAGCTAGATCTTAATAAGACTCACAAACACTTGTTTAAAGGATGCAGAATATCTTGGAATTATCGTCATCGTCAAAGTCCCAGAAAATATCGATCCCCCCCCAATATCACACACCCCTACTCGTGGGTTGTAAATAATGGGTGAGCGCTGGGAATAAAGGGCGGGGGATGCAGGTAGGGTCTGTCAGACACATGTGATGGACAGCGAAGAGTTTGACAGCCACCCAGCAGAGAGACAATGGTAGACAAATTAGAGGAAGGACAAGAGAGCAATGGAATGCTAGGTGTCAGATGAGGAAGAATAATGACTTGTGTGATAAGAATTGTAATAAAAGAAAAAAGGCGCCTATTGCTGGGGGCTCATTGCTCCATCCGAGACGAGTCCGTATGCACCCCAAACAATAAAGCCTAATTCTGCCGTCTGTTCTCAAGTCTCCGAATGCCTTCTTTGGGGCTTCAACATCTCTTCACTAGAACTCATGCCAACAAGACCACCACATGTGCAGTAGAGTCTCACCCGAGACTGGACGCCAGTTAATTAAAAGGCACAATCAAGCACATGCACACACATATGACATAGTTGACAGAGTTGCACCTGAAAAGACAGTTAAAAAATCTTCTAGTATTGTTATTCCATGGAAGACCCAAAGAGTGTCTGATTTAAAAAGAACATGCCGTAGAGCTGAGCGTAAATGGAGGAAAACTAAACTAACTACCCATTATGAGATATTGAAGGCTAAAATAACAGAATACAATAACACTGTCCATCTTGAGAGACGCTGCTATTTCTCTAAGATTATAAATAACAATGCTAGTAATCCCAGAGTCTTATTTTCTACAATTGATCGTCTGTTAAACCAGGTAACACAAAGGAATCCCCCCACAATACTTCCAGTGAAACCTGTGAGAACATTGCTGTATTTTCAATCAAAAATTAAGATATTAGTGATAACATAGTATATCTCCCCAACACTGCAGAACCTCCAAAGCCCCGGTACTCCATTATAAACAAATTAAATGCTTTCACCAGGATAGATTTACCTGAATTACATAGAATAATCTCTCAACTGAGACCCTCCACCTGCATCCTTGACCCAATACCAACCAGGTTTTTCAAAGAAGTATCAGGCGTGCTAATTGACAATATTCTGGACATAGTTAATTCATCATTAGATACGGGGGTCTTCCCAGACTGTCTTAAGACTGCTGTATTTAAACCCCTGCTGAAGAAAAATAATCTCAACTCCTCTGCCTTTGAAAATTTTAGACCCATCTCTAACCTGCCCTTCTTAAGTAAAATTCTAGAGAAGGCAGTCATTATGCAGTTAAATGACCACCTCAATAAACCTGCTATTCTTGATAAATTTCAGTCGGTTTTAGAACAAATCACAGCACAGAAACTGCACTTGTTAAAGTAGTAAATGACTTGCAGGTAAATGAAGACAGAGGCCATTTATCTGTTCTCATCCTCTTAGATCTGAGTGCTGCATTTGACACCATTGATCACAATATTCTTAGAAATCACCTTAGTCAATGGGTGGGCCTCTCTGGCAGGGTCTTAAATTGGTTTGATTCCTACCTGGCAGGGAGAAAATTCTTTGTGAGTTGAGGTAATCACATCTCAAAGACACATGATATCCAATATGGTGGTCCACAAGGCTCTATCCTGGTCTGCTGCTCTTCTCAATCTACATGCCTCCGTTAGGTCAGATTATCTCAGGGCACAACGTGATCTACCATAGCTATGCTGATGACACACAGCTGTACTTATCAATAGCACCTGATGACTCCGACTCTCTCGATTTCACTAACACAATGTCTTACTGGTATTTCTGAATGGATGAATAGTAATTTTCTCAAACTAAATAAAGAGAAAACTGAAATTTTAGTAATTGGCAAAAATGGATTCAGTGAGGTTATCAGAAATAAACTTGATGCATTAGGGTTAAAAGTTAAGACGAAGTAAAACTTTAGGGTAACCGTTGACTGTAATCTGAATTTTAAATCGCATATTCATCAGACCACTAGGACAGCATTTTTCATTTAAGAAACATAAGTAAAGTCAGACCTCTTATATCATTGAAAGATGCGGAGAAATGAGTTCACGCTTTTGTTTCAGTCTAGATTTTGCTCCTCAGACACCAAAGACATAAATACTTGCACGAAGAAAGACTGATCTAAC
>NW_024378842.1:0-1775 GCF_016835505.1 Polypterus senegalus
CTGCCAGTGCAGTAATTAAATGTAGTAGGCGATAACTATACAACATCTAAACTGCACTTATTACTGTCATTGTGAGTCTCAACTGTAGCTACCCCTGAATATTGGTAAACATAGTATTCTGTGAGTCTGTTTTTGTATATTCTATATTTAGAGTAATACTTTTTTATATTCTTTACCATTTTTATTTTTGCTAGGTGCTAAATTTTACCCTACCACCTAATATATTTGCACTGCCTTGTAATGTGTTGTACTTTGCACTTCGATTTGCCTATTGCCTGCATTGTACCATATGCTTTTTTATTCTGCTTTAGTATGTTGCACTGGTGAGAGGAGCAAAATGTTTTTCATTATGCTCTAAGGTATAATGGCAGTCAAGTTAAATTGAATTTAATTGATGATCCTAAGCATAAGGCCAATCAAACTCAAGAGAAGCACAGGATGAAAGATGAATATAGTTGAGTGGACTAGTAAATGATTTGTCTTCAGACCAGTTAAGAAACAGTGGCATGAGTTGAAAATGACTTTCTGTAAGTGATGTCTGAGCATTTAAACTAAAACTGAATTAGATTTTAGAAGCAAAGGTGATTCAGGCAAATATGCATGCATTAGTGAAAATGCACATTCGGTTTCCATGTCTCAGCAGTGAGTGGGAAGCATGGGAATGACCTACCAAATGAGCAGTGGAAGGTGTGCTATTGCACTTTTATTTTTGAATGATTTATGCCATTGTCTGTGTCTGAGCGATGCTGAACTATAGCTTAGGCTGACAACACACCTGGTAGGTCTATTTTATGAATTTTTAATAGCTTTGTCTGTGTAACGAGTAATGACGACTTGCAGGAAAATGTAACAATGTGAAAAAATGTGTTATATGACCAGAAAATCTAGTGGGTTAAACAGACCTGTCAATTCAATAGGTGAAATGGAGGCCGCCTAGGGCGGTGTGATATGAGGGGCACCTTTTATGAAAGTTGAGGGGTGGGGGCTCCAAACCGCAAGAGCGTCTATAAAGATACTAAGTGGGCACTGTTAACTGTTAGGTGCCGTTTATGAAAATAAACAAAGTGCACATGCGCCATACAGCAAGAGCCACACGCTCCTTAAAATTTGCAGTATAGACACAAATGGGTGCTATTTGTGCTACTGAAGGGATGTGAGCTCCGGATACCAATAGGAATCACCCTGCCTCCAAACCCCACCATTTGTTGAGGTCTAATAATACTGACTACCCACTATGGACAAAGAAGAACAACATTAGTCCATCCTGCCTAGGGCTTGAAATGGGATTCAGCTAGCAATGGTGTTGAAAATAAAAGTAGCCCTGACTTAAATTTACCCAAGTAAACTACAAATAGCTGACAAATGTTAAGGAAAGTAACAAAGTTATTTTTCTCCTCTGCAAACATGAAACTAGCAAGTGTCAAAGCAAGGTCAAGTTAACTTAGCAACCTAAGACGAAGAGATTGGTCGACAGCTGATAAAATGTTTTTAGCTACTTTTGTCTCAAGTACTAATATACTTTTTACTTCAGTGGAATCATTCCATTTTCAGCATATTAAACACGCACAGATACTGTATACTTTTCCCACATTACATAGGCATCCATCCGTCCATCCATTATCCAACCCACTATATCCTAACTACAGGGTCACGGGGGTATGCTGGAGCCAATCCCAGCCAACATAGGGCGCAAGGCAGGAAACAAAAACAAACCCCGCCCCGGGGAAAGGGGGCCCCCCTTTTCCAAACCCCCCCAAACCCCAAAACCACAAAAC
>NW_024378843.1:0-8006 GCF_016835505.1 Polypterus senegalus
CACAAACAAGACAAGACATTGCAAAGACAAGACAAAGAAGTAGAAGCAATATTGACGTGTAGTTAGCAATATGAACATCGATGCAATCTATGGTATTTGCAATTTAGATACATAAATATAGTCAATAGATATGTAATGTAATAAATAATTAATAGATATAGATAAACAACTATTATCATACACTGATACTTTCTGTATTAAGACGTGTAAACAATGACAGGTCAGAATGTTTCGCAGCAGAAGGATATCAAGAGTGTCAAAATACTTTAAGGTCAGTATGAAATTTTCAGTTCTCAGTTTACACGAAAGTGCTTGCATGTATAAAAGTTCTGTTTTTCGAGGTGGTTGAGGCCCTGTGGAAGATCCCGGGGGCAGCATGGTGTTAAGGAGTCTGACAGCTTGGGGGTAAAAACTCGCCTGCAGCCTGGCAGATCTGGCTTTGATGCTGAGGTATCTTCTCTTGGATGGCAGAAGTGAGAAAATTCCATGTGAGAGGTGTAAGGGGTCTTGCACAATGCTCAGGCCTTGGGACACTGCGTTGTAAAATATGTCCTGTAGTGAAGGAGAGGCACCCCAATAATGTTCTCTGCTGTCTTCACTATCCTATGCAGCCTTGCTGTCACATATGTTGCAGTTCCCATACCAGAAAATGGTCAAAACCATCAATGGTGCCTTTGTAGAACATGGTGAGGATGGAAGGGGCAAGACTTGCTTGCTTCAGCCGCCTCAGGAAGTGTAGTCTCTGCTGGGCTTTCTTGATTAGTGATGTAGTGTTATGTGTCCATGTAAGTTCCTGAGTTATGTACACACCGAGGAACTTGGTATTCCTAACAGTCTTCACATCTAAACCTTGGATGCTGAGTGGGATGAAATTGAGATCGTCAGACCAGTTAACATTTTCCCAGATTTTTATTGTCCAGTTTTGCTGTGCCCGTTAGAACTGTAGCCTCATTTGCCTGTTCTTAGCTAATAGGAGTGTCACAGCACGTCGAACCTTGAAGCAGGCTACAGCAGCAGGTGTGTTCAGAGCTGCTCTTCTGCCGACCATGGCTGTAACGAGGGCTCATTTGAGTTCCTGCTGCCTTTCTATCAGCTCAAACAAGTCAGGCCATTCTGATCGGACCCCTGACATCAACAAGGGAATGCCGCTCACTGGATATTCTCACTGTTTCAGACACTGTCTGTAAACCCCAAAGATGGTTATGTGTGAAAATCCCAATAGATCAGCAGGTTCTGAAAAACTCAGACCAACAAACCTCATCAGCACGTTCAAAGTCACTTCAATCACCTTTGTTCCCCTTTCTGATGCTCAGTTTCAATGTCAGCAGGTGGTCTTGACATCATGTCTCCGAGGTCCAACTGCATTAGCTGATTAGATATTTGTGTTAAGAAACAGTTGGACAGATGTACCTAACAAAGTGGCCAGTGAGTGTAAGGTGAATATTTAAATGACTTTCTGAGTACATAAAGTACTGCCTGAACATGTAACATCTAAGCTTAGTCTTAATATATAACGTTAGAGCACAATTCTCTTAAACTCCGAGGGTCTTAACATGGTGTCGTGATTCAAGTTTTCTGGAGTGTCACTTTGATTGATATGAAGAGTATTGTTAAAATGGCAACATATCACCGTGGTCTCTCTTACCATCCATACCACCAGATGTGTTTTTGTGAGGTCATATTACTGAACAGGCCTTACACGGTGGACTGCCTGTGAACTGAAGTTGTGACCTGACACCCTGATTGTGCAAAAGCCATTAAATTATTTTCATTAAATGTACTCTTCGTCTCTTGACTTTCATTCATCAAAGTCGGCCTCAGATTCACATCAACGTTGGGAGAGTTCAGAGTGGAGACACAGAATGTTTTCTTTGTTGGAAAAGGAATACAAACCTGAAAGTCTGGAGGTGTGTGCTGAAACACTAGTCTTGGGGCGACCCTGCATCAGCACTTGGTGCCTTTTTAACTTTCATTAGTGAGAAGCCAAGCAAAATGACACCTTTTATTGGCAAAAAAAGATTACAATATGCAAGCTTTTGAGGGAACTCAGGCCCCTTCTTCAGGTGAGATGTCATGCAGAGACTGGAGTTCCCTGTGTTTATATACACACTAGGACAAGAAACACCATTGAAAACCTTTAAGTGAGCCATCTTAAATGTAAAAAAATAATAGACTTCTTCAGGCTAAGATTCATTTAGTAAGAGAGTAGAACACTGTATGGTAAAGATCTTTTGATAAGGTAACTGTCTAATAAAGAATTTTTTGATGAGTTTTTCAATACAATGTGGGCTGTAGTCAGGCTGTCTGTCATTCCGAGCGATGCAAACAATCATCATATCGGGCCATAAAACTATTGCCTTTATTTATGCCATGTTGTAACATGTTCAATTTTAACATGAGTTTGACTTCTCATTCTTTTCTCTCTTGCTGTGTTTTGAAGTTGCCCATAAACCCAGTGACTTTAACAGTAGAATTACCAGAGCTTATGAAAAAACTCGTAGATCTGTCCCACCTTATATCGCTTCTCAACTCTTGTCAGCATCTTTTGTCCTTTACTTGCTGTTTACTGCTTATCAACACATTTAGTCTGCTGTCACATCCCCTACGGCACACAGTTTTCTCAGTTCAAGTCTGTTTACCTGTGTGTCAGTTGCTTGGAGTTGTATAGAGTTAGAAGTCAAGCAAAATGACACCTTAAATAAATATACTGCTCAAAAAAATTAAAGGAACACTTTTTAATCAGAGTATAGCATCAAGTCAATGAAACTTCTGGGATATTAATCTGGTCAGTTAAGTAGCAGAGGGGGATGTTAATCAGTTTCAGCTGCTGTGGTGTTAATGAAATTAACAACAGGTGCACTAAAGGGGCAACAATGAGATGACCCCAAAACAGGAATGGTTTAACAGGTGGAAGCCACTGACATTTTTCCCTCCTCATCTTTTCTGACTGTTTCTTCACTAGTTTTGCATTTCGCTATGGTCAGTGTAACTACTGGTAGCATAGGCGAAACCTGGACCCTACAGAGGTGGCACAGGATATCCAACTTCTCCAGGATGGCACATCAATGTGTGTCATTGCCAGAAGGTTTGCAGTGTCTCCCAGCACTGTCTCAAGGGCATGGAGGAGATTCCAGGAGACAGGCAGTTAGTCTAGGAGAGCTGGACAGGTCCATAGAAGGTCCTTAACCCATCAGCAGGACTGGTATCTGCTCCTTTGGACAAGGACAAACAGGATGAGCATTTCCAGAGTTCTACAAAATGACCTCCAGCAGGCTCACTGGTGTGAATGTCTCTGACCAAACAATCAGAAACAGACTTGAGGGTGGTCTGAGGGCCCAACGTCCTCAAGCTCGATCGGCATTTACCATAGAATACCAGAATTGTCAGGTCCACCAATGGCATCCTGTGTTTTTCACAGATGAGAGCAGGTTCACCCTGAGCACATGTGACAGACGTTGAAGGGTCTGCAGAAGTCATGGAGAATGTTATGCTGTTTGTAACATCATTCGGCATGACCAGTTTGGTGGTGGGTCAGTGATGGTCTGGGGAGGCAAATCCATAGAGGGACGCACAGACTTCTACAAGCTAGACAAAGACACCTTGACTGCCATTAGGTATCAGGATGAAATCCTTGGACCCATTGTCAGACATACACTGGTGCAGTAGGTCCTGGTTTCCTATAATGCACAACAATGCCCGGCCTCATGTGGCAAGAGTATGCAGGCAGTACCTGGAGGATGAAGGAATTGAAACAATTGAATGGCCTTCACGATCCCCTGACTTAAACCCAATAGAACATCTGTGGGACATTATGTTTCGGTCCATTAGGCGCCGCCAGGTTGCTCCTCAGACTGTACAACAGCTCAGGGATGCCCTCATACAGATCTGGGAGGAAATGCCACAAGACACCATCCGTCGTCTCATTAGGGCATGCCCAGACGTTGTCAACCATGCATACAAGCTGTGGGGCCACACAAGATACTGAAAAGCATTTTGAGTAGCAGAAATTAAGTTTTTGAAAAAATGGACTAGCCTGCCACATCTTCATTTCACTCTGATTTTAGGGTGTCTACACAATTGGGCCCTCTGTAGGCGAAAACTTTTATTTCCATTAAAAGACTTGGCATCCTTTTGTTCCTAAAACATTGCCCTGTCATTATTTTATAGATATCCAACTTCATATTGAGATCTGATGTATCTAATGTGTTTCTTTAAAGTGTTCTTTTAATTTTTGTGAGCAGTGTACTATATCGTTATTTGGAACACAAGAATTTCATGTGTGTTCAGTGTCTACAACAATCTATATACAGTAAACACATTGTTAAAATGTTTTCATGTTTTAGTAATAATTGACAAAATGTAGACATGAAGTGTATAATGTGTTAAGCCTGATTTCCAAATATCAAATAAACACTTTCACAAAAGGTACGAATATAACAGAACAAGTGCGCTTCAATTCAAAAATATAACAGAAGTGAGTTGCTTTTATTCTTACTATTTTAGAATAAAACATATATTTGATTCCAGTCAGTGTGTAACAGCCGGTATAAATGTATACTTTAAAGGTTAGCTTTGTTTTGTGGGTTTTTTTTTTTTTAGTTTCATTCTCTATCAGACACTGTTGTTTTCACTAAAGATGTGCTATAGCTTGCATGTTATTTATTTGGATCACATAAAGATGCGCCATAGCTCGAAGGTACCAGGACATCTCTCCAGTGCCTGCTGCACTGACTGTGGATCCCATTAATACCCACCAGAGGCTGTTATTTTCTGATGACTGTACCATTGTGGCATATAGTTAACTTCATCCAGTTATCCAGCCACGTTCTCATTCAGAGTCAAGCAAGAAGAATAAAACCAGTTCAAATATTACCTTACGTGTCTTTTGTTCATTCCTACTATGGATTTTATGGTGATAACGTGCAACAGCAGCCACAAAGTAGGCTGATCACACTAAAATAGACACAAATAGACACAAGTAGGGAAGCTCTGATTTAAAATTCAATTTTGGAATACCAAATTGATTAGTCACTTATAATTAATGTGAGGACATGAACACAGGAGACCCCCGGGGAGCTGACAGTAAATGTCTCAGTGCGTTCAAGAGTTACGACTACACCATAAGGTTACTAGATTGAAAAAAATGGGGATTTCACGTGGGTCTGTTAGGCCAGTGGGATCTGACAAGATATGAATGAGGACTTGGACAGGAGACGTGATGGCGGGTTTAGGGCCTCTCTGACTCAGTCGCATGTCATTTATATCCACTGGGTGCAGATGGCCTGGACCAGGAAGAGACTGGAAAACAGTGGAAAAAGCAGGAAAAATACAAGCGCTAATCTACCACAAACAGAAATATACGCTAAGTGTTAATCAAACAGTGTTTGAAAAGGGTTGAACAGGAGTTATGTGCAGCAGCAGCTGTTTGGGAGGAATGAACAGAACACACTTATTCATCTGTAACACCAAAGGTGGTTAAGATCAGTGTCTGTGCCAATTTAGGAAGAGAGGAGAAAAAGTGAGGAAGAAACCTGCCAGGAAACAATTCATAATCACCATGACAAGTGCACTGTGGAACTTATCACCTCTTTCTCATTTCTGAAGATGAAGAGAACAGCAGAGCAGATGTGAGGATGTGATGGTGGGTTTAGGGCCTCTCTGACTTGGTGGCATGTCATTTATTTCCACTGAGTGCAGATGTGGCCAGGACCAGGAAGAGGCAAAAAGAGAAATCTGCCAGAAACAGAAAGACATTCTAAGTGTAAATCAAGCAGGTGCTAGAGAGGGTCGGACAGGATTAACGATATGCGTTTTTGACAACAAGTGCAGTAGTGCTCAAAGTCGTTTCCAGTTGGGATCTGACTGCATTGCTTTACGTGCAACAGCAGCAGCTGTGTAGGTGGAATAGACAGAACACACTCTTAGTGTTTCACACCAAAGATGGCCTCTTTCTTGGGAAGTTGTGGCTTGAGATCAGTGGTGTCTGTGCCAATTTAGAAACAGACTGGAAACAGTGAAGAAGAAACCTGCCAGAAACATCATAATAATCATGAACACCAAGAAGTCCTCTCTCGATGCAGGGCCGTGTTTTGATGTCGAGTCTATGCCAGTCCAGAAGAGACTGGAAACAGTGAAATGCAGAGCGAAAACAACAATGAGGAGGAAACGTGCCTGAAACACCATAATGACCATAATAGCCAAAGAAGACCTTCTTCAATGCAAGGCCATGTTTTAAGGTCCGAAGTCTACAACAACAACAACAACATATTTATAGATAGCACATTTTCATGCAAACAGTAACTCAAAGTGCTTTACATAATACAGAATAGGAAAATAAAAGACACAACAAGAAAACAAAATAAGTCAACATTAATTAACATAGAATAAGAGGTAAGGTCCAATGGCCAGGGGACAGAAAAACAAACAAAAAACTCTTGATGGCTGGAGAAAAAATAAAATCTGTAGGGATTCCAGACCATGAGACCACCACGATCCCTCTGGGCATTCCACCTAACATAAAATGAAACAGTCCTCTTTGGATTTAGGATTCTCAACGAAGGACTTGGTGATGATGATGGTCACGTGGACTTCTGCCTTTTAATCCATCCATCATTGTTGGAGCCTCATGAAGCTTTTGAGTACCACCACCACAAAGAAACCGGAAGAAGAAACAGAAGAGAGAGTAGGGTTCAGTGCACAATTTTAGAGGCACCATGAATAGTTATTATGAAGAATTGAACATACAGAGTATCAGGATTAAGTTAAATTAAGTTAAATTGAAGTTATAAAAAGGCCATGTTAAAGTAATGTGTTTTCAGCAGTGTTTTAAACTGCTTCTACCTTGTATCAGCCTGGTGAATTCCTATTGGCAGGCTATTCCAGATTTTAAGTGCAGGCAGAAGGCCACCCGTATAAAAGATGGGTGAGATTATTTAAGGCTTTATAAACCATAAGCTAGAATTTTAAATTCAATTTGAAATGACATAGGTAACCAGTGTAGTGATATTATTAAAACTTCAGAAATGTGTTCGGATTTTCTTTCTTTAGTTAGGATTCTAGCAGCTGCATTCTGCACTCGTTGCAAGTGATTTCTGTCTTTCTTGGGTAGTCCTGAGAGGAGTGCGTTACAGTAATCTAGTCGACTGAAAAAAAACGCGTGAACTAATTTCTCAGCATCTTTCAGTGATATAAGAGGTCTAACTTTACTTGTGTTTCTTAAGTGAAAAATGCTGTCCTAGTGATCTGATTAATATGTGATTTAAAATTCAGATTACAGTCAACAATCACCCTAAGCTTTTTACCTCCATCTTGACTTTTAATCCTAATGTATCCAGTTTATTTCTAATAGCCTCATTGTATCCATTATTGCTAATCACTAAGATTTCAGTTTTCTCTTTATTTAACTTGAGAAAGTTACTATTCATCCATTCTGAGTTACAAGTCAGACATTCTGTTAGTGAATCAATAGAATCGGGGTCATCAGGTGCTATTGATAAGTACAGCTGGTGTCATCAGCATAGCTGTGGTAGCTCACGTTGTGCCCTGAGATAATCTGACCTAACTGAAGCATGTAGATTAAGAATAACAGCGACCCAGGATAGAGCCTTGTGGAACACCATATCGGATATCATGTGTCTTCGAGTTGTAATTCCACAACTAACAAAAGATTTTCTCCCTGTCAGGTAGGATTCAATCCAATTTAAGACACTGCCAGAGTGGCCCACCCATTGACTAAGAATAAGAATAATTTCTAAGAATATTATGATCAATGGTGTCAAATGCGGCACTCAGATCTAAGAGGATGAGAACAGATAAATGGCCTCTGTCTGCATTTACCCGCAAGTCATTTACTATTTTAACGAGTGCAGTTTCTGTGCTGTGATTTGTTCTAAAACTCGACTGAAATTTATCAAGAATAGCAGGTTTATTGAGGTGGTCATTTAACTGCATAATGACTGCCTTCTCCACAACTTTACTTAAGAAAGGCAGGAGAGATGGGGCTAAAA
>NW_024378844.1:0-39148 GCF_016835505.1 Polypterus senegalus
TGGATATCCATGCTAATATGAAATGGATATTGTTATTTGGCATAAAATTGTTTAAATCAATATAAAATGATGTATTTATTGTGGCCACTAGGAACAAACAGAGAGAGGTTAGGAGCATGCACTGATAGCGTATTGCTGCACCCACCACATGGCAAACCACCTGGATTGGGACCTGAGTGCAGCAGGTGACACTTCAGCACCTCACTGGAACAGTGTGGGGGTTTTTCTACGGTGGCTGGAGTGCCAATCTTGCCACCAACCCCAAGATTTCCTGTAAGTTGGAGGACCTGTTTGCAGGGTTGGATGCAGATTAATGTCATACCCAGGACAAAGCTTAAGGACCGAATGGAATAGGAGTCACTTCTGGCATTTACAGGATTCAAACCAGCAGTCTTCCGATTGCTGGCATAGATCTAGCCTCAGAGCCACCACTATGCATAGCAGAGCCTTAAATTCTTGACACAACTCCCTTTGTCACCGCTGCTAGTTTTGCGATTGCCATTGAACCACTGGCAATACATTGTTGAAATACTGATCAGATAAAGGGATTAGCAGAGAAGGACTGGAACAGAAAATCTCATTATATGCAGAGCGATATGGTACTGTATATTTGGACCCAGAAAATTCTTGCCTGCAGTCTTAGCAGCACTCACAGAATTTCAAAAGCTCTCTGGTCTCAGAATTAATCTAAATAAAAGTGTACTCTTTCCAGTGAATTCTCAAGCATATAATATTAGATTAGACACCCTACCTTTTATCATTGCAGAACAGTTTAAATACCTAGGTAAACATCACAAGTAAACATAAAAGCTCTATATCAACAAAATTTCAATGCGTCTGCATGGAAAAATTAAACAAGACTTGCATAGATGGTCACCTTCATCTCACACTAGCTGGAAAATTAACACTGTTAAGATGAATATTCTTCCTAAGCTCCTTTTTTATTTCAAAACATCCCAATATACATTAATAAATCATTCTTTAAGCAATTAGATTCAACAATAACCTCATTTATTTGGAATTCAAACATCCACGCATCAAAAGAGCAACCCTACAAAGACAAAAGGCAGAAAGCGGCATGCTCTACCTAACTTCCAGTTTTATTACTGGTGGCAAATATACAGGCGATAAGAACCTGGACACAAATAGAAGAACATACACAGGCATGGACCGCATAGAAGTAAAATCCTAGTCTTCTTTATATTCCCTGCTCTAGCTCCAATAAACACAACGTTATCGGCAATACACTAATAACCCAATTGTGCTCCACTCACTTAGAATCTGGAACCAATGTAGAAAGCATTTTAAGACGGAGAAACTTCTATCTGTGCACCCTTGCAAGAGAATCACCTCTTTCAACCTTCGCGAACATATGCAGTTTTTAATATCTGGGAAAAATTAGGAATTAACTTGCTTAGAGATCTTTATATAGACAAGCGTCTTTCATCCTATGAACAATTACATTCCAAATTTAACATTCCAGCTACATTTCTTTTCACTATCTTCAAATCAGGAACTTTGTTAAACAGACCTTCCAGATTTTCCTCATCTTGCACCCTCATCCACGCTGGAAAAATATTGCTCAATTTTAAGGGAATTAGACTCCATCTCTACAATATATAAAATCATTTTAAATCCTTCCTTTCAAAGATCCAAGAGGACACGGGGAAAAAAGACCTCTCAATTAATATATCAGAAAAGGAGTGGAAAGTAGCAATGCAGAGAATTCACTCGAGCTCCATATGCGCAAAGCATACAATTATACAACTCAAAATTATATATCGAGCACATCTGTCCCGGCTAAAACTCTCAAAATGTTTCCAGGGCATGATCCAACCTGCTGACGTTGCAGCCAAGCCCTGCCTCACTGGGTCACATGTTCTGGGCCTGACCAAATTAACATTATTCTGGACAAAAATTTTTAATTACCTCTCAGACAGCCTTGGACTCACAATCCCTCCTAACCCATTAACAGCTGTGTTTGGGAGGTTCTTCAAGAGGGCTTAAAAGTGGAGAAGGACAAACAAATTGTGATTTATACATTACACTGTTGGCCGCAGACTTATTCTGATAAACTGGAAGAACCCAAACTCTCCTCTTTTAAGTCAGTGGAAACTGATGTGTTATACTATTTGAAATTGGAAAAAACAAATACTCAGTTAGAGGATCCATACAGACTTTTTCAAAACATGGCAGGATCTAATCAGTAATATTTTAAAATAAGTTTATAAAGCACAGAGAATTTATTAATTTAGGTATGTTTAAAGCCTTAAATTTTACACGTTTGCTTGCTCTCTCTCTCAGGGATGGGGATCGATCTGTTCTTAACATAATTCTTTTTTTTGTAAAAACTTGATTGCTATGTATGGATTGTAATAAAATTAATAAAAAAAAAAACTCTTGACACAACTACAAAGACACAAGGTCTGGATTCAAACCAACCTTTTTGATTAAAGAAAATACCTTTGATATAGCTTTTTCACAATAAACAATTCTCTTCCTTCTTGTTGTTTATGTCTTCTTTTGTCTTCCTCCACCACTCCTTCTGGACAAGAATTGTTTTTCTCTCTCTCGACCCCATACAGCCCAGTGGATGTCCAGACAGGATTGAAGCGAATGGAGGATGCCATCCAGTGTGTTGGGGAACTCATGCCTTGGAAGGCATTCTCCCTCCATCCTTCCATTGAGCTGGAAGTCATACCAGGAAAGGGAAGGTAGTACTCGTTAGGAATTTCATCAACCCATATTATTCTTCCATTATTAGGGCCTCCTGGTCAGGTGTATAACCATGCATTGTCCTCTTTGAGGTTAGATTATGGACAGCCCTTTACTTTTGATCTTTGTATATTTTAATTCCTATTTATGTACAGTATTGCCTCCTTTTCTGATATATTTCTGGAGCAACATGCAAACCATTTAAAATGGGTTAAGCCCTCAGAATGCTTCAGAAACTGCTTTATTCTATTTTCAAGCTGTCAACATGAACATAACCAGCAGGAGAGATGAATACAAGGCACCCAGCTCAGTTCAGAAAGGTCAGGGAGGCCAAAGAGTGGCCCCTTTCTACAAAACACTCACCAAATAGTATTAAACATGGGGTGCGAGCCAAAGCAATGGCAGATTACCATTATTCATTGAGATTCTTAGCGCTCTGCTTGAGAGATTGCACTGGAGCACCTAAGTGGACAATTCCTATATAGGAAAAATGTTACATGTCAAATGTGGATTGCTGATTAACTTAAGTTTTTTTTTGTAAGTAAAAGTCACTGAATGTCTGGCTCTGGAAACGTAGACCAGAGTTTTAAGTTTGCTGAGTTCCCGCTTACATTGTATTCCTGGAAATACAGTAGCGTGTAATTGTCAATTTAAAACAGATTCATTTAAAATTTTTTTAAATGATTAAATATAAACCTGGGTGATTTCAGCAATCATCTGTATTGTCTGTCGTCACAAAAAGTATAACCTCCTAGCAGTACGTTCGCCAGAAATTCATAAAATCGCTTACCCAAATTTGTCATTGGTGTGACACCCAGGCCCAATACTGGCGCCCTGCCATCCAGTCGACAAATGTTGAACTCTCTAAAGTGATTTTTCAAGGAACAGCAACCCAATCGTTTTCTGATCCCGAGATGACAAATGAAAACATCTTTCCACTTGGGTAACGAACTAAGAAAAGAAACATTGTTCCACTTTTCCTCCCACGTTCAAAAAACGTGCGTGTTAGATCATTTGCATTTTGACATTTTACAAATTGGGTCTATGCGAGTGTATAATGGGAGGGTCTTGGTGCCTTATGACTGGGAATTGATTAAAACAATTTCCCAATGTTGTGTCAAAACAGGCAAGACAATAGAAACGTGGGATGGGGAACGTTGCCAGCAATACGTAACAAAGTAACAAGTAATAACAGGCAAAGACACGAGTCGCCCAGCCCTGAAGGACACACCCATACACATAAACAGGCATCCGTTTATTTAGTGTGAGCAGAATACACGAATAAGTATCTGATCCTGACTGGGAAGTCTGTCAACTATGCTTGCAAAATCGTGCCCTATAACAGCCAGGTAAAATACGGTTGCAGGACGAATTGTGGATGACGTCATTTATCGGCGACGAAAATTCCAGCCGTTTTCCGGAGTGTAAATCTGTGTTAGAAGTTGCATCACCGCAGGACTAAACATTGGTGTCAGTCTGCCTGTGATAATTGAAGAAAATTAGGGGCTTGTTTATTGTCCAGGAGGAGCCAGAATGTGAACAGGCATGTCTACCTGCAGACGACAGTGCCAGTCGTGTTCGATTTTAGCAGGGATTCTCTAGTGCCTGGTAGACGTACCCATGGTCTTCTGCAAGTCCTGTTTTATTTGTGCCATCGGCGTTGCGTCCCTTGCCAAGCTAACTGCCTGCATCGCCCTGGTGTTGACGCAGGTGTTTCAGGATATTGTAAATAGCCGGGTCAAGAGAATCGGATTATTATTATTTAATAATAACAAAGGCTATTATAAAATACAATAAATAAAGGTGTTATTGTAGAACAGCGCTTTGATTGTCTGACGATACATGAGGCAATCAGCGGAGGGGATGCCTAATCCATGTTCAGTTTTGGCAGATTTAAAAGGTTAATAGCGGTCGAGTCTGTGCCAGTAGGATTTGTCCTGGCATTTTGGGAGCTGTCTATATGCAGTAATTAGAGTTCCGTATGCGTACAACTTGGAAATTTGGTTCTAGGTTAATTTTGCTTTGAGTAAATCTGGCAGTATTCAAAGCACATACATTTTAGGAATAAAATATTTATATTGGAGATGTACATATGACATTTCTTTTTTTGTTACTTTGTGCGATAAGTGAACAATGCAACAGCATCGAAACAGTTTCCGAGGTAATTCTTAGAAAACTAAGACTGCTTGCGTGCTTAACGTCTTCTCTTTTTCTTACCTTATGAAGCAACAGAAAGGTTTAAGTTGGCACATGACTCCTTTGTATCTTTCTTTCTTTGTCGGGATTGGCTGTTAGTTTGTCAGGTGACTACGAAAGCCAAGTGCTCATGTAGTTACTTCATTTATCGGGGTTGGGGGAAGAGAGGTTCAAAATTTGTACATTTTTAAAATCTCGTTATGAAGGACTAAGATCCATGCAGTTTAACTGTGAAACCCTGAATTAGTAAAACACGTGACGTTAGGAGGTTTTTTTTTCCCAGAACGTCTTATTTTTTTGGTAAATTAATAAAGCTCGTATAAATGCATACCACAGTTCTGGACTTGATTATTTCATTGCAGTTGTAAGGTAATTCTAAGGTAACATTTTGTAGCTCTCCTTTCTGAATCACACAGCGTCCTTCGTTTAAATTGTACTACACGTGAAGGTTTTTTTTTATCCGGGTACGTTTTCCTCCTATTTCTTAAAAATATGCATGTTAATTATACTGGTAGTTCTAAAATGTTACAGTGTTATTGTGGATGTGTATGTTTGTGTGAGTGGGCAATTTTATAAACTGGTGTCTCGACCAGGGATGGTTTTCACCCAGTGCTCATCCCTGTCGTAAGTATCCCCAGAGAAGTCCACGATGTTGCGATGCCAGACTTTGGACGACCTTGATGGTGTGTAAAAGATGTTGGGATGCAGAATAAAACATTCGAGCACTTGTCCAACTTTCGCTAGAAACAAAGCGAAGAGACAAACAAGAATGTATAGGAATGGACTTACTGGATGGAGTATTGACTTGTTTTGTGACTGAAAAGTTTAGCAGTGCCATATAATGTTTTGAAATTTTAAGGAAAACAAGTGAAATTACCCTGCTAATGATTCTGACCATTAGGCCAAACACCTAAGAACGGGTACATCTCCAGGTCTTTGTTCAGAAGTTCTCTGTATATCCCACATAGCACATCAGCCAGAAGATATAATAAAGAGTGCAAAAAAGTTCAGTTCACTTGAGTTATGCCATTGGGAGCAAGGAGAGATAAGCTGTGTGTATGTACTTTAATGATATTGTATTGTTGGTATGACTTTTATTTATGTCAAATAACAGTTTTAAATGGTTAACAGATGTTTTGTATGCAGTAAAAGTTAGTACAGTGAAGTACAAACAAATGTGACTTAAGAAAGTGAGCTTAAGCGATAAGAGCAGTTAAAGTATAAATACAGTGTGAAGCAATAATGTGTTGCGCTGTAAGGTGAAAACCTGAACAACTATAGAGATTGAAATGTTTGAGAATTGCAAGTTTCCAGTGCCTCCCTCTGCCCGTTTTCTTTTTAGCAGGCATACAGGTTAACCTCACCAGCTTTAGGAGGCATAACTAGCCACTTTGGTAAATGGTTAGTTTGAGCTTGAATCATTAAACTTAAAAGTGGGAAATACAAACAGGAAAAATTTCAGCTCACTGGGGCCGGTCAGAGGCCTTAAATCACACAAATCAATAGAAAGGCTTCCTGTATCCAGAAACCGGCATGTTGTCACAAAAATTGGGTTTTTAAATAAATAAGAAAACATAAACTATATTTATTTTATTATGTTACTCCACATTTTACAAGAGTTTTAGGAAGTTGAGGAGTATTGCCTTATACTATAGTTTTGAAAATATTTCAACTTCAGTAAGATACAGCCAAGCAATTACTTTCTTTTCCCTTGGTTGATGATTATGCTAGCTAAACATTTTATGCCTTAGAATGAGCATTGTGTCATCTAGTATTCAGAGTGACAAGAAAAGGAACAAAGGTTTTAACATTTATCTGTGGCAAATGCCATTTATCAAGTCACTTCTCTCGTGCTTGTTTGCCAGCTTCACACTTTCACCTCTGACTCATAGTATATGGCTTTATATTACTGACATTTTATTTTAAGCAAAATCAAAATGTATTTTCCCCTCATTCATCTGTTATCTGCTTTATTTATATTAGATTAGCAATGAACTATCATTCAATTAAAGCTGAATATAATTTAAGAAAAGTAATCAAAACTGCTAATATAGTGCTCTCTGCTCTTTACATTCCAAAAGTATAATTGAGTACTGTGTACAGATCTCCAAAGTAGTAATTTTACATTTATGTTATGACTGCCCATTATTACAACCTGTTTAATATTTTTACCAGTATATTGTGCACACACTACACCCCATTGTTACTACAGTGCTGTTATTAGTTTTCTCCATTCATCCATTCTCTTAACTGCTAATGCAGTTTAGGGTGTAGGGTTTGCTGTCTGTCCTTGCAGTAGGGCAAGGAATTTGAGCACATTCACAATCTCACTAATTTAGAGTCACCAGTTTATCTGTTTCTCTCCTTTTTTGATGGTTTAATGACCATTTTCTGGGTTCACTAACACAAATATTCTCCATCTTTTAAACTTTACTCTGAAAAGCCTGTTTACATTCTTCTGACAGCAGTTTGTCCCATCTTTGTTATGGGTGGCATTTACATTAACATTTTATCTAAATTGGCAACTGATAATTTTAGATTTGCTTGAGTGGATCATCAGCAACTTTTAGTTGATTAGTTTCATAAAGTAGACAAGACTAAAAATCACAGGAAATGCATGTGTTGAAATAATTATCTATTATTTCCACTCTAAACCTCAGCACTTCACTCCCCAGATAATCAAGGCATGAGCTGGGAGAACTTTGTGCACGTTCTGCGGCGGTTGGGAGAAGGAATAGCAGGCTGCTTGCTGCTTGTCTTTATCGACACATTTACAGGACAAAAGACGCTGACGGAGAGGTGTGATGGGAGTTAAAGTGGGCCGGATCTACGAGTTTTTTCGTAGGGTCTGGTTTTTCTTGTGTTAAAATGTATGGCTGAATGGCAGTGACAGTACTGGAAAAATCAAAAACATAATTCTCACAATGCTGCCACCTTTGCCAGATCGAAATTAGCCTTTTGGAGCTGATCATCATCATCAAATGCTTTTCAAGATAATTTCTAATAAAGCTGCATATTACTGAAAATGTGTAATGTCGATGAACATCGATGTTTAAAATAAAAGGTCAGGTACTGGAAGCATCAGTATTTTAGTATCAATCTGCCCATCCCTAGAAAATATCCACTCATTAAAGGAACATTTGTCTGTGTTGCCGCTCCTTGCACCTACACAATGTGACATTAAAAGCACAAAGTAATAGCCAAATGTGGACAAAATCATAGTGAAAAAATTGCCCAAACCCAGGGCAAAGATGAAAGTTTGTGCAGGCAAAAATGGAACATGGCTAACTGAGAGGTAGTCTGCTCTATGTGGCTAATTCTTAATTGCATTCAGCTGGCACCACCCTAATTACATCTGTTTTTCTCAGCATTTATGGTCCTGTGAGTTTTACCTGTTTTAATTCACCGATGTCCCACTAGCAGCAATTGTAAGCTGCCCCCTTGGCAGTAGGAGCGTGATTGTGTGTCCTCTTGATTGAAACAAACTCACTTAGAAATTGGGAAACATCAAGAATAATAATAGAAAAAAAGCTAATGTTATCATTTTTACAATATAAAGAAAAATGACAACACTTATCAACTGCATAGCTAGAGGTAAGAATATTCTAAAACTTACACTGTATTCCAATATCAGCAAAAACAACATCAGACTACGTTTTGAGGAAAAATGTCTCATGCACACCACAGCAAGCAGCTGTACTGTTTTTTTCTTTAGTGCAATAGTGCCTTTTCCTTGGATCAAACAGGAATGCATTTAAGAGTTTTTTTTTTTTATATGTTGTAGTTTGCTTTTTATTTTCTGCTATTACTCTAGTACCTATTCAAATACATTCAGCAATGTAATCTGATAATAGAGAATGTTGTAGGCTGAGTGTGCATGGAGAAAAACTAAATTAATAATCCACAATGACTACTCACTTTAACAAACAATATTTTAGTGTGACACAATCCCCATTATTCTATACTGTTGATCCCAAGTATTTAAACTCATCCACCTTCGCCAGCTCTACCCTGCATCCTCAACATTCCACTGACCTCCCTCTCATTTTACACACACGTATTCTGTCTTTTCCTACTGACCTTTATTCCTCTCCTCTCTAGAGCAAATTTCCACCTCTCCAGGGTCTCCTCAACCTGCTCCCTACTATCGCTACAGATCACAATTTCATCAGCAAACATCAAGTAGTATACCAAAGATTTCATGAATAAACTAAGTTAAACCTCATTATAATGAACAAATTGATTTAAACACTTTTACAAAAATAAGCTTAACTGATCTTTGCAGAATAATTACTCAACACCATTCATGTATTTCTCTTATTCAGTCACTAGTCCTTTTTTAATGAAGTCTCTGACTCACTAATCGACAGTGTATTTTTATAGTTATGTACTCATTGGACTCTGTCATTTTCCTTATTCTGTGGACTGCAGTAGTGAAGCTACTATTTAAAAATTGTAATCTTGATGTTTCTGTCTTGGATAATTTATCTCTAACCTGCTGATTTTAAGCAAAATTAAAAAAAAAAAATGATGACTTCATTAAAAATACTATTTTTGACAAATCATTCAGGACAACTATTATTTGGGTGTAATGGTGGCTTGAGGCTAGGTATCTGTGGTGGCAATTGGAAGGTTGCTGGTTTGAATCCCGTAAACACCAGAAGTGATTCTACTCCACTGGGCCCTTGAGCAAGGCACTTAATCTGCCATTGCCCCATCCTGGGTATGATGTTAATCTGCATCCAGCCCTGCAAGCAGGTCCTCCAACTTGTAGGGAAAACTTGAGGGTTGGTGGCAGGATTGGCACGCCAGCCACCATAATAAACCTCACATTGTTTTATTGTGGTGCTGAGGTGTCACTCTCTGCACTTGTGTAGTTCGTTGTGTGGAGGGTACAGCAGCGTGCTATCAGTACATGGTCTCAAACTCCCTCTCTCTCTCTCTCCCTCTCTCTAATCATTCAAGGTTTAGACAAAATCATATTACAGAAACAGTTTAGGTTAAAGGAGTTAATGACTTATGCAATATTGTTGATCCAAATAATCAGTTTTTCCAGTTGATGTTTGTGTATTATTTGATACCATTGGTCCGAGCATTCTTATTTGCTTACATAGCACTGGTTGTACCTTGAGCTGGTTTCACATGTGTATTACAGGAAGAAAATTCTTTGTCAGATGTGGCAGTCATACATCAGAAATTCATAATATTATGTATGGTGTGCCACAGAAATTTATTTTAGCCATTAGCGCTCATCATTTTAAAACATAAAGTGAATTATCACAGCTACTGTATGTAAACAATACATAAATGTATTTATCGATAGAACCAGATATCCCTGAGGCTCTAAATCCTCTGTTCCACTGACTTACTAGCATCACTGAATGGATGAGTAATTTCATAAATTTTAACAAGGAAAAATCAGAATTTTTTAATTATTGTCAATAGACAAATAATCTATACTAATAAAAGGCAAAGCCCTCACTCACTCACTCACTCACTCACTCACTCACTCACTCACTCACTGACTCATCACTAATTCTCCAACTTCCCGTGTGGGTGGAAGGCTGAAATTTGGCAGGTTCATTCCTTACAGCTTCCTTACAAAAGTTGGGCAGGTTTTATATCGAAATTCTACGGCGTAATGGTCATAACTGGAAGCACTTTTCTCCATTTACTGTAATGGAGATGAGCTTGGCTTGCCGGGGAGGAGTTCGTGTGACATCATCACGCCTCCCGTAATCACGCAGCACATAGAAAATCAGGAAGACCTCAAAAGCGCTGAAGAAAACATGCATTATATAATTGAGAAGGCAGCGAAATAATAAGAAGCGAGCAGTGACATATACAACCATATTCATGAGTTCTGCTACTTCGGAAACAAAGCACGATGTAAACCTACACTTTAAATTAAGTTCATAGACAGGCTGCCGCTGGCGTTTGTAATTTAGTGCCTGCCCATATAAAGTCCGTCCGTCAGCGGCAATCCAATAGCAAACTGCCACGGGTAAATATTCACGGGTGAAGGACTGTGTTTATGGAGAGGAAGATGAGATGGTCAGGGTGGTCAGGGTGGTCAGGGTTTGACGCAAACTCAGCGAAACTGCGAGAGAAAGTTTTAAGTGCCAGGACTAAGGTAACATTAAATACAGCCACGGACATAGCGAGATGGCACCAGCACAGCTGGGAAACTTCGATGCATGTACACCGCGGCTCCACGTGAACTGGCGCGAGTGCACAGATAAAAGCAACAGTTCCAAAGAGCTGAACAAAAACAATTACACAATTGAAAAGGCAGCAAAAAATATGAAGCGTCTAAAAAGCATATTCATAAATCCAGCTACTGCGGAAACAAAGCACACGGTGGAAAAATCAATGTCCGCTAAAGGAAGACAGTGTAAAAAAAACAAAAAAGCGTGCATGCAGTGTGTCAGGTCTCAGATAAAGAAGAAGACGAGCTGTTTATTGATGCAGTAAGAAACGAATCGATGAAAGAAACCTGTCATCTTTACAATGATTGACAAACACGGAATGTAACTTGAACACAACACATCCTACAAATAATGAGCCTGATTGAAAGAAATAATGATAATCAAATCTTGATGACAGCAACACTCAGTAACACTCACAAAACAAATACTGTATATTGACAGTCATGTTACGTTATTTTTAAAATGTTAAGCGACTGGCTATATATATATATATATATATATATATATATATATATATATATATATATATATATATATATATATATATATGTATATATATATGTATATATATGTATATATATATGTATATATGTATATATATATATATATATATATATGTATATATATATATATATATATGTATATATGTATATATATATGTATATATATATATATTCCGATCTACATACTCGAATAATGGATACTTTATTATGCCATCAATGATTGTTTTGGTAAAGCCATACTCAGTGTATTCATTAGATGAACGGTAAAAAGTAAGGCGAGCGAGGGAGGATGCAGGCTGTAGTGCGTCAACTCTATCTGAATTGCGCGATCACATTTCAAAAAATATATCTTTTCAAGTTCTATTTAGTCCATATTTGTCAAACTCAAGGGCCACGGGCCACATCCGCACGCGTGTAATTATATCCGCCCGAGATCATTTTATATACTGTATTATTGTTATTAATGGCCCAGGTATATGCGCTGGTAACACAATAAACTACAGATCCCATAATGCAGCGCTTCAGCTGCCTTGCTTAACACTTATTATGGCTAGCTCACGCGATGCTGAGAGAAAAGTTCATTCTGAAAATAGAGCCTTTAAGAAGCGATGGGAGGCTGAGTATATGTTTACTGAACCCGTGTGTCTCATTTGTGGAGCTAATGTGGCTGTAATTCCAGAATTTAATCTAAGACGGCACTATGAGATAAAACATCAGGGTAACCTGAATGCAATGCAGAAGATACAGAAAGCAGAATAATTAAATAAGAATCTGACACTTCAGCGGACGTTTTTACCCGTGCACAATCACAAAGTGATTTCAAGTGAAGCTGCTTTTATGAGAGACACAAATGCACCAGTGCAACTTTCCCCTCTTTCCCTGTTGCCAAGTAATGTTAAACCAAGTCGTCACTACGGTGTTCCCAAATACGCACTTTGCTGATAAACTGAGCGCACTGAGTTTGCGGCGCTTTGGTGACTTTGAAGAACAAAAAGTCCGTCTACATGCTCGAACCTTGTGCATGTTTGGTAGCACATATCTGTGTGAGAAGCTCTTCTCAGTGATAAAGACTAACAAAACAGCACACAGGAGTCGCCTCACTGATGAGCACCTGCAATCCATCCTGAGAATCTCCACAACACAGAACCTCACAGCAAACAGAAACGAACTTGTGGCCAAAAAAAGATGCCAGGCGTCCAGCTCTAAAATGACATATGAGCAAAGACAACTGAATGATTTGATTTGTTATTGCTGAAAGGAACACATTTTATTTATATTTCCAGGTTTTGTTATGCAGCATGTTCATATTTGAATTTGTATAATTTTGACAGGATATATTTTTATGGAGAGCAAAATCTTTTGGGATATTTAAAATCTAAGTTTATTTTTATATAAAATTACATAAGAGTAAAGAAATTTGAATGTTTGTTCTTTTAATGTTTACTTTATTTCTAACTTGTATAATTTAGACAGGATATATTTTTATGGAGAGCAAAATATTATAAGTTGTTTAAGGTTTGAGTTGATTTATTCAGGAATAATATTCCTGTCTGTTTTACCATTCCTACCAAAGATATTTCTGTCGACTAAATAAAAATTCCTTCTATTTAAAATTTAAATAGAACTTGAACAAATACTGATAGTTCATAATATCCACGCAGACTTGCACATAAGAGCGGAGTTATCCGTTTTAACAAGCAGCGTATTGCACTGATACTGAAATAGCTGTGTGTGTATATATGTAGATATGTATGTATATGTATATATGTTTATATATGTGTGTGTGTGTGTATGTATATATATATATGTATTTGTGTGTATATATGTGTGTGTATGTATGTATGTGTGTATGTATATGTATGTGTATATATGTAGATATATATATATGTATATATGTGTATATGTATATATATGTATTGTCACGCACGCTGCAGTAGGAGGTCATGGATTGATTCGACAGCACCTGGGAAACCACTGCGCCGCCAGGGAATGGTGGGGTATTAACTTTCTCCCTCTGCTTCCTCATAGGAAAAAGACCTTCCTGCACCATAGGCATGGATTGACCGCAGTCGCGATACTTCCGCCCTTCCTCCGCCATCTTGCCCTGCCGTCATCCTTCCCATCCTCCCTTGCGGTCCTTCCCGACATTCCTCCACTTCCGGCTCCTCCCCAATAAAATGGCCGGGACGCCAGGAGTCGGCGTAGCGCATTATGAACTGTTTATTTATAATTTTGACCTGTTTTTTTCTGATTTACAATATACGGGGCGGAAAACCCCAACCCTTGCTACTGTCTCTCGGTCCTTTACACTGGCGTAGTCGGCAGGATAAGAGATCCCGGAATGACGGAGGGACAGGACCTGAACACCGTGCTGCAGGGAATGAACGCCAGCTCCAGGCCCTGCAGCAAGCGCAAGCCGCTACCAACCGGGAGCTGGAGGCCACGAAGGCCAGGTTAGTGGAAGCCCAACGGGCGAGACCAGACCCGCCCAGGCAGCCGCCTCCTATGGTACCGATGGGCCCTTCGAGGACGCCGATGCCTACCTGGGCATGTTTGAGAGGGCGGCCACCGGAACAGTGGCAGCGGTCCGAAAGTGGGCGTCCATCTTGGCGCCATACCTAAAGGGACCGCGCTGGCCTATTATGACCTCCCTGAGGAGGAGGCGCTAATTACGACCTCCTCAAGCCCGAAATATTGGCCCGCTACGGCATTAGCCGGGCCAGCAGGCGGCGAATGGCGGAACTGGGTCTTTGACCCGAAAAGCCCTTCGCGCCCAGGCGCTCGAGTTCTGGGGCAAGATGGGCGCTGGCTACGGCCAGAGAGCCCGACGGGCGGAAAGTCGTCGGCGGGTGGCCTGTGAAGGCCTGGTCAATGCAATGCCCAGTTCCCTCGCCCAGCAGGTCGGGGGCACGCCTATCAAACATGTCGGGCCTCCTCGACGTCCTGGAGCGTCAGTTGGCGGTCCTCCGACTTGGGGGTCAGAAAAGCCTGCTCGCGGGAACCGGCAGGACGGGCGGCCACCCCGAGCCCCTCGGCGCTGCAGAAGCGCCAGCCAGAGCCAAAGAGAGGCGGGTCCGCCGCTGTTTCAAGTGTGGCGAGACCGGCCACCTGCTGCCAAACTGCCCCCATCACATCGCCCCGGAGCCTATGGACTGCAGCTGGACATCATCGGAGAGGTATTGTACCCGCCGCATCCCTTGGCGAGTCGAACACGGGAGTGGTGTTGCTAAATGGGCACGCCGTGGTGGCTTTGTTTGATTCCGGCAGCAACATTACCATTGTTGCTCGCCGTTTCGTCTTACCGCAACAGTGGTTAAAGCAACATTTGTTGGTTACCTGTGTACATGGGGGGACTAGGTCATATCGTTCCGCTCACTGCTATCTTACCTGGAAGGGGAACCAATTCAAATGACGGTCGCTGTGTTACCTGACCCCCCCTTCCCAGTGATCCTGGGACAAGACTGGTCTAAAAGAATCAGCGGTAAGCCATTCGCCGCTCCCGGGGCCTCGTTGGATCTTGTCATGAGGGGAAAAGGCACCCCTCCCGCGGCCTCCACGCCGTGCACAAGGGCAGGCCCTATGGGCGCTGGTGTCTCGGGGGACCTTTCCGTGGCTACGGACCTTGACCGGAAGATTCCGCGGAGAAGGGACTAGCCAGGAACTCTTCCCGGCCCAGGCCCCAAGACCCTCTCGGCGGCCTGGACCATCAATTTCGGTCCACGCCGGCCTCCTTTAAGAGGGAGCAGTGGAATGATGACTCCCTGCGCTTTGCCCGGAACGCATTGTTCTGCCTAACAGCTCGACAGCGGACGGATCCACACCGGGAACCCTTCTTTGTCCTTGAAATGATCTGTTGTACCGAGTGGCTACCCATGAGGGCGAGGTGCGGAAGTTGTTGCTAATTCCGCGTACCTTCCGGCGGGAGATATGCGAGTTGGCACATGCTCACCTCCTAGCCCACCTGGGGCGAAAAACACTGGAGAGGATTAAGCTCGCTTTTACTGGCCTGGGATCAATGAGGAGGTCCGGCGGTTCTGTCAATCCTGTCCGAGTGCCAGACCCGCCAGATTCCTAGGAGGGACCGTGCTCCTCTAGTCCCTATTCCCCTCGTGGACATCCCCTTTGAAAGGATAGGGGTCGATTTGGTGGGACCCCTGGAGCCCTCAACCCGTGGCCACAAGTATATCCTAGTCATGGTGGACTATGCCACCCGGTACCCAGAGGCGGTTCCCCTGCGCTCCGCTAATACTAAAAGCATCGCGACGGGAACTGGTTAACTTGTTTTCACGCGTGGGCATACCCAAGGAGGTCCTCACGGACCAGGGTGCGCCCTTCACTTCGGATACGTTCAAGGAGGTGGCCAAATTACTGCAGATAAAGCACCTGAAAGCGCCAGTCTATCACCCGCAAACTGGACGGGTTGGTGAGCGATTTAATCAGACGCTTAAGCAGATGCTCCGCAAGGTAGTCAGCGGACGGCAGGAACTGGGACCAGCTCCTCCCGCTCGTGCTTTTGCCTACCGGGAGGTACCCCAGGCCTCTACGGCTTCTCCCCTTTGAATTACTATACGGGCGACAACCCCGGGAATCCTCGACATCCTAAAAGAAGGCTGGGAGGCCGAGGCTCTTCCCTCCTCTAATATTTTGAGTACGTGCGCAACTGCGCGACCGACTCACAAAGATCAGGCCCCTCCTAAAAGAGCACGTGACTCGGCGCAAGCAGCGCAGGCCCGGTGTTACAACCGCAACTCCGTCCTCAGGGAGTTCCGCCCGGGGGACCGAGTTATGGTGCTCGTCCCGACCTCCCACTTTCGAAGCTGCTCGCCACTGGCAAGGGCCTTACGAGGTTAAGGAGAGAAAGGACTCGCCGACTATTTGGTGAAACAGCCCAACCGTCGACCGAGTGAGAGGATCTATCATGTCAACCTGTTAAAGCCCTGGAGAGATAGAGAGGAGCTTCCCCAGCTCCCGTAGGTCACTCTCCCTTTCGCAAGCACAACTGCCCTTAACCTCGGTGAAGAGCTGACCCCAAGCAGCGGCAGGAGTTAGCCCAAACACTCCGAGCCATCCCGAGGTAGTGAGCGAGTCACCCGGCCGGACCGCTGATTGAGCGCGATATAGTCACGGAGCCCGGGGTAATCGTCCGGGAGAGGCCCTACCGACTCCCGGAGGCAAAACGCGCAGAGGTCGAACTGGAGGTGAAACGTATGTTGGACATGGACATAATTGAAGAGAGCCATAGTCCCTGGTCCAGCCCTATTGTCCTCGTCTCCAAGCCAGACGGCTCCTGGAGGTTCTGTAATGACTTTAGACGCCTGAATCAGATCTCCAAGTTCGATGCCTACCCCATGCGCCGCATTGACCTCCTTGAGCGGCTGGAGTACGGCTCGATATCTGACTACCCTTGACATGACAAAAGGGTATTGGCAAATTCCTTTAACGGCATCCGCAAAGGAGAAAACGGCCTTTAGCACCCCTAGCGGGCACTGGCAGTACAAGGTCCTCCCATTTGGGCTGCACGGGCCCGCGACCTTCCAGCGTCTGGTAGATAGAGTGCTGAAGCCCACCAGTCCTATAGTGCCGCCTACCTGGATGACGTTGTCATCTATTCCGGCACCTGGGAGGAGCATCTACTGCAGGTCGCAGCTGTCCTCCGAACACTGGCTAAAGCCGGCCTCCGCATAAACCCCCGAAGTGTTTTTGGATTAAAGGAGGCCAAATATTTAGGCTACCTCGTGGGACAAGGACAGGTGCGCCACAGAGCTCCAAAGTTGAAAGACATCTTAGAATGGCCCCGTCCAGTACCAAGAAACAGGTGCAGGCTTTCTTGGGGCTTGCGGGTTACTACCGCCGGTTTGTTCCCGTTTCTCGAAGAGCAGCACCCTTGACTGACCTGACAAAAAGGGCGCCCCTATCGTGGTGTGGACCGACAAAGCAGAACACGCGCTCAGTGACCTAAAGAAGGCCCTAACGCCGGCACCTGTGTTACGGACGCCCGATTTTGGGCTCCCGCTTATTCTCCAGACCGACGCCGGACACAGGCCTGGGTGCCGTGCTGAGCCAAAGCGCCGATGGTGTCGAGCACCCTGTGATGTACCTTAGCCGGAAACTGATGGACGGGAGACCCGCACGCTGCAGTGGAGAGGGAGGCCTTGGCCATTAAGTGGGCAGTGACCCACCTCCGTACTACCTGCTGGGTCGCGAAGTTCGCTCTGGTGACTGATCACGCTGCACTTCAGTGGATGTCCCTGCACAAAGAGTCGAATCCGCGGGTCACCAGGTGGTTCCTGGACTTACAGCCGTATAAGTTCACTGTCACTTATCGGCGGGCACCCTTCAGGCCAATGCCGATGCCCTCTCTCGTATTCACGACCTCTCGGTTAGGTCCGCCCGACCTGACGGTCCTGGGCTAAGGGGGATCGTGTCACGCACGCTGAGTAGGAGGCCGCGGATTGATTCGACAGCACCTGGGAAACCACTCGCCAGGGAATGGTGGGGTATTAACTTTCTCCCTCTGCTTCCTCATAGGAAAAAGACCGTCCTGCACCATAGGCATGGATTGACCGCAGTCGCGATACTTCCGCCCTTCCTCCGCCATCTTGCCCTGACGCCATCCTTCCCATCCTCCCTTGCGGTCCTTCCCGACATTCCTCCACTTCGGCTCCTCCCCAATAAAATGGCGCGACGCCAGGAGTCGGCGCGCGCATTATGAACTGTTTGTTTATAATTTTGACCTGTTTTTTTCTGTTTACAATATACGGGGCCGGAAAACCCCAAACACTTGCTACTGTCTCTCGGTCCTTTACATATATATATATATGTTTATGTGTGTGTGTAAATATATATATATGACAACAACACTCATCACTCACAACAGTGACAAAACAATTACATTGACAATCATGTTACGTTATTTTCAAAATGTTTCCTTTTCTTTTTTATTGCTTCTTTAACACACTACTTCTCCGCTGCGAAGCGCGGGTATTTTGCTAGTCTATACTAATAAAAGGCAAAGCCCTGACTGACTCACTCACTCACTCACTCACTCATCACTAATTCTCCAACTTCCTGTGTAGGTAGAAGGCTGATATTTGTCAGGCTCATTCCTTACAGCTTACTTAAAAAAGTTAAGCAGGTTTCGTTTCAAAATTCTACATAATGGTCATAACTGGAACCTGCTTACGTACATATTTACGGCCATAGCCTGCAGCTTGGTCGCCGTGAGAGGCGGAGTTGCGTCCCCCATCATCACGCCTCCCACGTAATTGAGTGCCTGCCCATATAAGGCCGTCCGTCAGCAGCAATCCAATACAACAACAACATTTATTTATATAGCACATTTTCATACAAAAAGTAGCTCAAAGTGCTTTACATAATGAAGAATAGAAAAATAAAAGACACAGTAAGAAAATAAAATAAGTCAACATTAATTAACATAGAATAAGAGTAAGGTCCAATGGCCAGGGTGGACAGAAAAACAAAAAAAAACTCCAGACGGCAGGAGAAAAAAATAAAATCTGATGGGATTCCAGACCATTAGACTGCCCAGTCCCTCTGGGCAATCGACACGCCGCTAAATATTCGCGGGTGAAGGACTGTGCTTATGCAAACAAAGATGAGATGGAGAGGGATAGACTAGTGTTTGGCACAAACTCAGCGAAAGTGTGAGAGAAACTTTTAAGTGCCGGGTCTTAGCTAACATTAAATAAAGCCGCCGTGGAGGTCGCACGAGAGAGCACAAGCACAGCTGAGAACCTTCGATGCATGTACTCCGAGCGGCTCACGTGAACTGACTGTGAATGTAGTACGCAGAGAACAAGCAAGAGCTCCAAAGAGTGCTCAACAAAAATGCATTACTCAATTGAGAAGGCAGCAACAGAATATCAAGTGAGTGACGCATACAAGCATATTCATAAGTGCAGCTACTGCAGAAACAAAGCACGGTGTAAACCTTAAGTTTAAATAAAGTTCATAGACAGGCTGCCGCTGGCATTTGTCATTCGTCTACGATGAATACGATATTCGTGAGATACAAGTTTAATGAGAAGATGCAGGGTATAAGCAAGACTTTTGATCTCTTTGTAATGGAGTTAAAATTGCTGGTGAAGGACTGTGCTTATGCAAACGAAGATGAGATAGTCAGGGACAGAATAGTGTTTGGCACAAACTCAACAAAAGTGCAAGAGAAACTTTTAAGTGCCCGGTCTGAGCTAACATTAAATAAAGCCATGGACATCGTAAGATCACAGAGATAGCACAAGCACAGCTGAGAACCTTCGATGCATGTACTCGAAGCGGTTCACGTGAACTGACTTTGCAGGGCTGGGAAAGGTAAACCCGCGCATGTAGTGTGTGATGTCTCAGATAAAGAGGAAGACGAGCTGCTTATTGATGCAGTAAGAAAGGAACAAACCTCTGACGCTGAACAAGCCTTTGTAGACATATCAATAGGAAAGCAAGGTGTAAAGCTTAAGTTTAAATTACGTTCATAGACACGCTGCCGCTAAATTTTAGCAGGCAACTCCACAACTTAATACCGGAATGCCTGTTAAACGTCTTAGATTCACGTACCGATTTGGGTGGTGATCATTTTGATGAATGAAGCCTGTTATCTTTACAACTGTTGACAGCGAAGATGAGATGGTCAGGTATAGACTAGACAAACACGGAATGTAACTTGAACACAACACATCCTCCAAATACGAACCTGATTGAAAGAAATAATGATAATCAAATCCTTGATGACAGCAACACTCATAACAGTCACAAAACAATTACATTGACAATCATGTTATGTTATTTTAAAATGCTTCCTTTTCTTTTCATAACTTCTTTAACATACTACTTCCGCCATGGCGCTTGGGTATTTTTTAGTATAAATATATATATAAAATACTTTTAAAAACCTTGCTTATATTAAGTTAAAAGTAAAATATGTCTTTCATACATCACTCGTAAAATAAAAGGTGGCGCTTTTGCTAAGATTTTAAGAAACGTTTTTTGAATGTTGATTGATGAACAATGCCCACACTTTTATTTTACGAGTGATGAATGAGAGACTTATTTTTTACTTTTTACTACACTTTTTAACTTAATATAAGCGTGGTTTTAAAAAAGTATTTTTTATATATATATATATATTATTTTCAACTTTTAGTCTTGGGTTTGTTTTAGTTCTATTTGTTACTATCGCCATCTATTGGTGAAATCTTGAACTATTCTTTATATAAAAATTTAATTTCTTAATTAACATGGATTCATTGATCAATTAGTAAAACATATTGATTGATGTAATGTCATCACAAGTGAGTAAGTGTGCAAAATTTCAAGACATTTGGACAACAGGAAGTGGGTTAAATATCGATTACAAGATTTGTACCAGACAACAAACAGGTGAAGTTAATATTAAGCATGGTAAAAAGGTGAGGTTTTTAGACATAAACCAGGCCATCTGGCTTTACAAATAAGTACAGAAGTAAAGAAGTTAGGCATCATTTTATATTCAAAGCTAAACTGCAAATAATGCATTAATCATATTAGTAGCACTGTATTCAGAAAATCATATAAAGCACTATTTCTTAATCGTCATTTTGTGATTGTTTTGCCAGAATTTGCTTAGCATGGTGAGACTAAATATAACTAAGCAGAACCGAAAAGTTGCTTTTTTTTATAAAAGCATTTTTCACTATTTGTTGTTTGTTTAAATTCAGGAATTTGCATGGTGGTGTTGTTGGCTAAGTCTTAGTCATCAGTCGCGATCTAGTGGCCTTTGTCTACAATGAAGCTGTTGCATTGTGGATGGAGAGCTTGTAAGCTACATATGTCATGCTTTTGTATGTGTGAAATTTGACTAAGCTCTCTTCCAGCCTGTTGCACCTACATGCACTTGGACTACTATAATCCACCCACCTCAGAGGGCAAATTCAGATCACATCACCATTTGTTTCAATCCCAAAATTCACTCTGTGAATTTGCCAGCTGAGCACTGTTCTCTAGAGACTATTAGGCTACATAGAAGCTATTGCACTATGGATAAAACAAGAGGACTACCCCCCATCCTGCAATGGTACAGCTTCTAAGCTGCAATGGCAATGGCAATGTGTGACATCGGTTTGAGCTGTTTTTCAAACACCCTGATTCCTACATGTGCCTGGACTATTAAAATGCTGTAAAACCCAATTCATTTATATGGTATGAATTATCAGCAATTAAAGTGGATTTGTAGCCTAGCTAAGGTGCTATTGTCACAGAAATGGATTGTATTATATGTGTAATATGTAATTAAACATTCACTTTGGCAGATATATATTGTCCTAAAAGTGGATCTCAAAAAGATGGCTCTGAATTGCACTAGTGATTTTAATGAGTCGAATAAGATGATTCAATTAAACATATATTTTGAAATGAATTGAATTAGTAAAGTGAATTGTAATACTCACCACTAGTTATGAATAATTACTACAGATACATCAGTTCGTTTCAGTTGCTAAATTTGATTTAATAAATGGGCATAAGCAGCAACTATCTGACTGCTTATATGAGGCACTTTCCAAACAACACAACAAAGGCTGTTTTCTTAATAATAATAGTAATCTTAAAGTGTCAAGTTTGATTTCCAAAAGGTAGCCTTAAAGTTGTGACAAATTTTAGTTTGTTTGACTTGTCCATTAATTTTTGCCTATCAGTAAGTGTTACTAACCACCTAATGTCTTTTACATATACTGATGCAAACATAAATATCACAACAGCAAATGTCACAAACTGTACAAAGTGATTTGCCAACAAACCTGACTTTACAAGTATATTGCTACAAAGCAGCTTTAAAGAGTTTTTGTGTAAATTACAGTATGCTTAATTATGCTGATACTCACTAATTTTATGTGGTAATGATCTAATAATACTTACATTTTAAAATGCAGTATTGATTTTAGGCAGTACAGTGGACCCCTCTGAAGTCAGCGTTCATAGTTCATGGCTTCAGTCATTCGTGGATTTTTCCTTAGAACCAGCAGACCCCCATTACCCTCTAGTTAGGATATAGCGGGTTGGATAATGACTGACTGACTGACCTAACTAATAATTGTTAGCGTAAACCACAAATATCCTCCAATTTTTGATGGCTTTTTCTTGACAATACTGTACTGTAGAGAACACAAAGCAACCATAGAGGAAAAGGCAGGTTGTGATGGTGAAAGTAGCCAATCCGAGAGCATTATTAATTTCTCCTTGCTGGTAATTGGCTGATGCTCTGTGATTCATCTCCGGCAGGTGTAGCCCAGCATTCCTGTATCTTAACAGTTTACCGCATGTAGCTATCTTGAGTGTTTCGCTGAGCATTCTCATGTTTTTTGTTTTGTTCTTCTTAAAGCCCTAAGATGCCGCCTAAGCGCCCAGCACCTTCTAAGGCTTCTGGCAATGAACCTAAGCACCAGAAAAAATTTAAGAAGCTCCAGGAGAAGGCTGGACTACTGGATTTGCTCCCGGAACTAAAAAATTATGCCGCAGTAGCCACCCAAGGAGCTGTAAATCCTCTGCTTTGCTGTGCAGTCATTATCTTCATTACATACCTTAATGCGTACTGCACAGCTAATTCATCATCATCATCTTGAATCAATATCATTCATTATAGCTGCGTGTCCTGTTTTTTGACAAAGGCTTACTAAATTCAAAAAACTAATTGCATTTTTTTTGCCCCTAGGAAATAATACTGAAGAATGGCACAGAGGCATTTGAGACTTGGGAGAAACCTCCTCCTCCAATTTATATGCAGTTTTATTTCTTTCATGTAGTGAACCCTGCAGAGATTCTTACAGGTGAAAAGCCAGTCGTAAAACAGAAAGGGCCATACACCTACAGGTACTTCACAGTTGAAATATTATGTTGTATTATTCTCAGCTTTTGAGTTCAATATGTGTTTTTTTTTTTTTAATATAACTACATTTTCATACCTCCTTAGTTTGTTTTAAGGTTGAGGGTGAAGCACTGAGGTAGCCGTGCTATCAACTTCAACACAACCCATTTTAAGAATTATTTTGTTTTAGTAGGATATAGTAACAAAACTGTGACTTTTCTATGTTCGAAATGCAGCTTTTCAGTGTCGATGATTTCTTATCTCTCATGTACAATCTGTTATTTATGCACAACTAGCAAAATACCCGTGCTAGCAGCGGCGAAGTACTGCCTTAAAATTTTTATTAAGAAGAAAATTAAACCTTTTTAAACTGAGGGAAAATATACTAATAATTATTTGTTAAGGATCTCTTTGTATACCACATTGTGAGTTCGGCCCTCCGGTTGTAATATGACCAAGCTGTGCTCTGAGCTTACTCTTGATCATGCAACGTACAGTTGGCCATGTGAACAGTAATCTTGTTTCAAATCTCACAGCTTGGATTGCTGCTGTCATAATCGGTTTGAATTTCATGGTTTGTTTCAATTACGACAGTATTTATAGGACTTGTGTTGAAGAGACATTCGGCATCTGTCAAGCGTTGTAAGTATACAAGTAACTTTCATCATAACTTCACATCCAGCTTTTGAGAGTTTAAACATTCATAAACATCAAAGTGTCCACTACTGAAATCGTCACCTGTGAATCTAAGATGTTTAAGAGGCATTGGCGGTTGTCGAAAGGTGTAAAATATTTGGCCATTTCGGTACACTTGAAAGCGACAACCGAACAATTCAGTGGCAGCCATCAACTCACATTCAGATCCATAGGTGAAGGGCTTAAGCATTTCACTCTTATAGTGCTCCTGTGTAGTATAATTATCTCCTGTAACGTCATCAGTTCACACCTTGAACCTGTCCCAGTCATTCAATAGATAAGACACAATGTTCCTCCGGATATCAAGAGTGAGCCTGATATGGCTGGGCAATATGTAACAAAGATAATGGAAGAGGTAGGTGCCATCTCCGGGTGTGGAAACCACTCTGTAAGTGACAGTTCTTTGATCGATGGTGATCACCTCGATAAACAAGTTAATGGGGATACGGTTGGAATGATAAAGGAAATGTGTACCTGAACAATGTAAAGTAAGTCTAAAATACCTACACAATAACTATAATCGTAATAAATGAACAATAAAACAGCAGAGAAGCCGTGGATTAAATAAAAAGGCTGTAGTTATCAGCAGGGAGATGTGAATCCCGTGGCGAAGCAAGGAAGGGAATGTAGAGACTGGAGCGACGGACGGCTTTATATAGGCAGGCAGCCAACAACGTGGGAGACGTTGGGATGGGGGACCCAACACCGCCTCACACGGTGACCTAGCTGCAGGCTATGGATGTATATATGTACGTAAGTAGGATTCAGTTAGCGTTGGGAACCCGCGTACCAAATTTCTTGAAGATGGGCCCATAAGTAACAATGACCGTTGAAAGGTTCAATATGGTGGCCGGCGGTGGCATCATGCCACGAAATAAGTACGATATATTTGTTTCAGTTAGCGCGGGAAGCCTACCAAATTTCGTGAAGATGGGGCCATAAATAAGAAAGTTGTTGACCGTTATGACCGTTACGCGTAGAATTTCGAAATGAAACCTGGTTAACGTTTGTAAGTAAGCTATAAAGAATGAGCCTGCCAAATTTCAGCCTTCTACCTACAGGGGAAGTTGGAGAATTAGTGACGTTGGAAAGTTCAATATGGTGGCTGACAGTGGCGTCATACCACCGAAATAAGTACGTACATCGGTTTTGGCTAGCGCAGGAAGCCACCTGCCAAATTTCGTGAAGATGGGGTCAGCCTTCTACCTACACGGGAAGTTGGAGAATTAGTGACGTTGGAAAGTTCAATATGGCGGCCGACAGTGGCGTCATACCATCAAAATAAATAACGCATACATCGGGTTCGGTTAGCGTGGGAAACCGCCTACCAAATTTCGTGAAGATGGGGCCATAAATAAGAAAATTCAACATGGCGGATGTTGTCGACCGTTATGACCGTTACGTGTAGAATTTCAAAATGAAACCTGCTTAACTCTTGTAAGTAAGCTGTAAGGAATAAGCCTGCCAAATTTCAGCCTTCTACCTACACGGGAAGCTGGAGAATTAGTGATGAATGAGTCAGTGAGTGAGTGAGTCAGTGAGGGCTTTGCCTTTTATTAGTATAGATCCCTTTCTCTTTTAATTATTTATATTATTTTAATGGATGTGAATTGAATGTACAGCTCTTGTACTAAATTGTATTTTCCAAAATTTTAACTAAAGACTTTTTATATGTAAGCAGCACACATTACAAAACAAATTAAATGAAACAAACTACAGTGAAGAAAACGACAGATGATTGAAGTATTGTTTTTAAATGTGACAGCCTGAAAATTTGTTTCAGTTTGTTTTGTAAGAATGCGTTTTTTTATATGTTCAACCAATTAGCATAATTAATGGTGTAATATTGTATGTTGTTGTGTAATTAAATATGACAGCTACATTCTGTAAGACAGGCTTTGCATTTTTAAACTGCAGTTATTTATATTACAATTGCCCCAAATGTGTATTATTAAAGGAAGCTGTATGGTAATTTTACCAAAAACAAAACTCTTACTGAACAAATATGTCTACTTTAAAACAGGCTACATAATTAATAGAAAAATATGTATTTGTGATGCAAAATCAAAAAGTCATAAACTATTTTATATTTTGCGTTCCATTTTTTTATACATTAAATAAGGTTTTGAAGGTTACTGCTCTGCTGTCAGCAGTTGAGTTTAAAACTTTTACGGGTGGTATGAATAATAATATGGTCATCTTTAATTCACAAGCATGCCTTCATAGCCATCTTAAAGAGAACTAGAAATCAAAATCACCGTGTGGATTTGGGTCAACAAAACATTGACGTAATCACATGTTTATTTAATAATGATATTAATATGTTTTATGCTAGCATACTGGTCAACAATTAATTGGCATTTCTGCAGTATGTACTAAATAAGCAATGAGTTTATTCCATCTACTGTAGTCCCTTTTGTTTGGTAGTTGCTTTTGTCTACCTGTATGACTCTCCAGGTTGTATAGCAAGCTGGACGACTTTAGCCCAGAATTTGGAGATATTCATCATTGCAACTAAAGTGGTAGACATGTCACTCTCACAATTTTTTAATCATCATTTGATGCTCACATATATTGAGGAGTGATAAAATAAGACAAGTCAGGTTGGTCACATGTCCTTAAAGCTTAGTGTTCATCCATAATATTGAGAAGGATATCCCATTAACACAGTTGTTTGTTGAGAATTTTCACTTTTTCTTCTGTGTTCCCCAGAAAGGTGTGGGAAAAGGAAATAAAAATAATGTGTTGTTTATATCCTCAGTGCTGTGTGTACATACAGTGGTGTGAAAAACTATTTGCCCCCTTCCTGATTTCTTATTCTTTTGCATGTTTGTCACACAAAATGTTTCAGATCATCAAACACATTTAACCATTAGTCAAATATAACACAAGTAAACACAAAATGCAGTTTTAAATGATGGTTTTATTATTTAGGCAGAAAAAAATCCAAACCTACATGGCCCTGTGTGAAAAAGTAACTGCCCCTTGTTAAAAAGAACCTAACTGTGGTGTATCACACCTGAGTTCAATTTCCGTAGCCACCCCAGGCCTGATTACTGCCACACCTGTTTCAATCAAGAAATCACTTCAATAGGAGCTGCCTGACACAGAGAAGTAGACCAAAAGCACCTCAAAAGCTAGACATCATGCCAAGATCCAAAGAAATTCAGGAACAAACAGAACAGAAGTAATTGAGATCTATCAGTCTGGTAAAGGTTATAAAGCCATTTCTAAAGCTTTGGGACTCCAGCGAACCACAGTGAGAGCCATTATCCACAAATGGCAAAAACAAGGAACAGTGGTGAACCTTCTCAGGAGTGGCCTGCCACCAAAATTACCCCAAGAGCAGAGATGACTCATCCAAGAGGTCACAAAAGACCCCAGGACAACATCTAAAGAACTGCAGGCCTCGCTTGCCTCAATTAAGGTCAGTGTTCACGACTCCACCATAAGAAAGAGACTGGGCAAAAACTGTCTGCATGGCAGATTTCCAAGACGCAAACCACTGTTAAGCAAAAAGAACATTAGGGCTCGTCTCAATTTTGCTAAGAAACATCTCAATGATTGCCAAGACTTTTGGGAAAATACCTTGTGGACTGACGAGACAAAAGTTGAACTTTTTGGAAGGCAAATGTCCCGTTACATCTGGCGTAAAAGGAACACAGCATTTCAGAAAAAGAACATCATACCAACAGTAAAATATGGTGGTGGTAGTGTGATGGTCTGGGCTTGTTTTGCTGCTTCAGGACCTGGAAGGCTTGCTGTTATAGATGGAACCATGAATTCTACTGTCTACCAAAAAATCCTAAAGGAGAATGTCTGGCCATCTGTTCGTCAACTCAAGCTGAAGCGATCTTGGGTGCTGCAACAGGACAATGACCCAAAACACACCAGCAAATCCACCTCTGAATGGCTGAAGAAAAACAAAATGAAGACTTTGGAGTGGCCTAGTCAAAGTCCTGACCTGAATCCAATTGAGATGCTATGGCATGACCTTAAAAGGCGGTTCATGCTAGAAAACCCTCAAATAAAGCTGAATTACAACAATTCTGCAAAGATGAGTGGGCCAAAATTCCTCCAGAGTGCTGTAAAAGACTCATTGCAAGTTATCATAAACGCTTGATTGCAGTTATTGCTGCTAAGGGTGGCCCAACCAGTTATTAGGTTCAGGGGGCAATTACTTTTTCACACAGGGCCATGTAGGTTTGGATTTTTTCTCCCTAAATAATAAAAACCATCATTTAAAACTGCATTTTGTGTTTACTTGTGTTATATTTGACTAATGGTTAAATGTGTTTGATGATCAGAAACATTTTGTGTGACAAACATGCAAAAGAATAAGAAATCAGGAAGGGGCAAATAGTTTTTCACACCACTGTATATGTGTATGTATTGTTTATGGGTATGTATATATAATTATATGAATGAGTCAGTGTGTGCATGTATATGTGTAAGTATATCAGTATATACAGTATAAAATATTCAGTATATACAGTATAAAATAGTCAGTATATACAGTATAAAATATTATATATATATATATAAATATATATGATATATCTATACTAATAAAAGGCAAAGTCCTCACTGACTCACTCATCACTAATTCTCTAACTTCCATGTAGGTAGAAGGCTGAAATTTGGCAGGCTCATTCCTTACAGGCTACTTACAAAAGTTAAGCAGGTTTCATTTAGAAATTCTATGCGTCACAGTCATAACTGAATACTACTTATGTACATATATACAGCCATAGCCTGCAGCTCGAGTCGCCGTGTGAGGTGAGTTGCATCCCCATCACCATACCCCCCACGGTTGGCTGCCTGCCTATACTGCGTCCTCCATCCCCATGTCTCCCACTTAATTGACTGCCTGCCTATATAAGGTCATCTGTCAGCAGCACTCCAAGCTGTGAGGAAACAGTAAAAGGCACATGTTTACTTAATTTACATGTCAAGCTCTCACCAGCTCGCGACAGTTCCTTTATTATACTCTCAGGCAAATCCACAACTTCATATAGGCGCTGCAGCGAAAGAATGCAAGAAAGCAAGGTAAAAAGCGGAAAGAATATCTTATTTATAAATGGCAAATATATTCACATGTACATAACCTATGTTACAACTATATACACATATAAATTAGACACCCAGACACACACAATCCCCACACATTCCCCAGTCCTTTATCTGAACTTTCTTTTAAAAGTTTCTAATCACACGGCCTGGAAAGTCTGCAGTGAATCCAGTGACAAATCCTGATGTGCGCCACGGACACGTTTACTTAATTTACATGTAAAGAAGCGGTCTTACCAGCTTACCGACAGTTCCTTTATTGAAGAATGAAGTCCGTCTCACCCGGGTGACTCGGCGTTAAGCGCCCATCCATGGCGCCTGCTCCACAATAGACAAGTAAAGCCGTCAGCTCGAATATCCCATTTTAGGTTAGCAGGCACCCCTTCTCGTGCACCCAGCCGTCCCTTATTATGGAGTCTTCCTTGCTTTACTGCTGGTTATGTTATTTTTAAAATGTTTCCTTTTCTTTTTCATAACTTCTTTAACACACTACTTCTCTGCTGCGGTATGGTATTTTGCTATCTACACATACTGTATAAAAGGCAAAGCCCTCACTGACTCATCACTAATTCTCCCACTTTTCATATATGTGGGAAGCTGAAATTTCGTGCTTATTCCTTGCAGTGTACTTATAAAAGTTAGGTATGTTTAATGTCCTATTACAACACCCAAGGGGGAAAAGCGGCTGTACCCCAAAACTGTATATATAGATAGGGGAAACCCCTCCTTACTATTTCTGCTACTTCCAATTTACCCATGCTCATCCTTTACACTGTACTTACAAAGTTTAAGTATGTTTCATTTCGGTTTGTGCCCCGTGAATGAACTTTTGAAAATAATGTCTTCTTTTTGGCGGTTCTCACCATTATGCCTTAAGGAAGTTTAGGAACTGAGCTCTCCTTTTGGCGGTTTCATTCCTTATTTCCATTAAAGAGGTTTTATTTCACACACAAGGGCCACCCCCAGTCCCCGTTCCTTTTTCCACACGGCCGCTGTCCACACACCTACCACATGGTTGGCTCCATGACTATATACATTAACGACATTCCATGCTGATGAGCCACCTCACTCGCTTCCTTACTGTCCTCAGCTGTTTGTGCTCACTGCTCCCTTTTCTTTACTCCACCGCTTCAAGCCTGTTATTGTTCACCTTGCTTCACATCTGCCTGCTGGTGACTCCTGCCTTTCGCTTTACTCCATGCAGCTTTACTACTGAAACTTACAACCACCAAAACTTTGTAATGGCACCAGACTTTAGGATCGAATCTCTGCACAAGAACCTCATTGAGGCAACTGTTTTCACTGAAACAGGCTCAGAGAAGACTGTATTTATTCCTCGCCTTCCCTCTCATACCCACTGACCTCCCATTCCAATTCAAACGCCTCCAATTTCCAGTAGGGGTCTGCTTCGCAATGACAATAAATGAGTCACAGGGCCAGGCTCTAAAAAAGGTTGGTATTGACTTGAAACAAGATTGCTTCTCACATGGCCAACTGTACGTTGCATGCTCAAGAGTAAGCTCAGCAGACATTTTACAGCCTGAGGGCAGAACTACAAGCATTATGTACAAAGAGATCCTTACATCCTAAAAATGTGTATTTCTCATACACAACATTTACAATCATACTCATCATTCTCAATACTAAAATAAGCCTACGACAATTACATTGACACTTACCGAATGGTTTCCATGCCCGGAGATGCTGCCTGCCTTTTACATTCTCTGTGTTACATATTGCGTGGCCATATCAGGCTCACTCTTGATATCCGGAGGAACATTGTGTCTTATGTATTGAATGACTGGGACAGGTTCAAGGTGTGGACTGATGACGGTACAGGAGATAATTATACTGCACAGGAGCACTATAAGAGTGAAATGCTTAAGTCCTTCATCTATGCTTTTGCATGTGAGTTGATGGCTGCCGCTGAATTGTTCGGGTTGTAAACTTTCAAGTGTACTGAAATGGCCAAATATTTTACACCTTTGGAGAACTGACAATGCCTCTTAAACATCTTCGATTCACAGGTGGCGATTTGAGTAGTGGACACTTTGATGTTTATGAATGTTTAAACTCTCAAAAGCTGGATCGCTAAGTAATTGATGAAGCCAGTTATATGCATACAGCTTGACAGATGCTGAATGTCACTTCAACACAAGTCCTGCAAATACTAATGTAATTGAAAACAAACCATGAAACTCAAACCGATTATGACAGAAGCAATCCAAGCTGTGAGAAAACAGTAAAATGGAGCGTGTCAGGCGTTGTAGGTACATTTTCTGATGCAGCTAGACGGAAGCAACTTTGTGACGCTGCGCCAAATACTCTTAGAAAAATCCACAAGTTAATAGACACGCTGTTGCTAAATACTCACAGGCAAATCCACAAGTGCATAGACACGCTGCCGCTAAATATTCGCAGGCAGATCAACAAGTTAATACCGGGAATGCCTGTTAAACATCTTTGATTCACGAGAAGCGACTTGGGTAGTGAACACTTCGATGAATGAAACCTGTTATCTTTACAACGGTTGGCAAACACCGAATGTAATTTGAACACAACATGCCCTCCAAATACGAACCTGATTGAAAGAAATGATAATCAAATCCTTGATGACTGCAACACTCATAACAGTGACAAAACAATTACATTGACAATCATGTTACAAAATTTTTAAAATGTTTCCTTTTCTTTTTTATAACTTCATTAACACACTACTTCTCCGGCTGGCTGTATTTTGCTAGTATATATATAAAATTATGTTTGTATGTATGTACTGTATATGTGAATGTTTTTATAATAGTACTAGTTTATTTCTTTGCTGTCTTCCTTGATGTCACACATCCAACTTTTTTATGGCTTTTATTCTTGTACTTTGGTCTTTCCCTCATGTATTTTTTTGTACTTTTAGAGAGTTTAGAATAAAAGAAAATGTAGACTTTTTGGACAATAATACCAAAGTATCAGCCAACTCCAAGAAGACTTATGTTTTTGTCCCAGAGATGTCTGTATCAGAAGGAGATGATGACTTCATCAGAACTGTCAATGTTCCAGCTGTTGTAAGTTTCTTTTTATCCATATTTTTATTTTTAGCATCATATGCTTTATTACATCATTGCTGCAGGGCCGTCTAGTATTTATGCTGCCCTAGATGAAACTGTAAATGGTGTCCTCCAAACTACAATACACCCAAACCTCCAACCTGGCTACCCAAACATATGACCATTTCGATTACATGAGTTTTGTAAATGTAGGATTATTGCTGTTTTACCATTTGATATAATATTACCTATATAATATTTTGTTTTGTAATCTTGTAGTTTAAATGGATTATAATGAACTATTAAAATGGCAAGTCTACCAAAGTCACATGAATTAGTTAGATTGATAGAGAAAACTTTATATTTCCACAAGGGGAAATTTAGCTTTTTTTTACATAAGTTCAACAAATTAAAAAAAATATATATTATTATTATATTATAACAAACAACAACAACGAGTTAAACAAGGAAAGAAAATGTCTAATTTTTCTAAAGGTAAAAGGAGCAGTGACTGTCACACTGATAAGATTGCTGAGAATTATATGAATCATAAGGACATATATAGAGTACCTTTTTATATATAGTGGTTTATATACAGTACATTATACTGTATAAAACATACAAAATACTGCTACATTGGATGATTGGGGTTTTCAATAATTTTCAATAATTTAAGAAATTATTCATGTTAATATGTAATGATAGCAGTATCTATACTAATAAAAGGCAAAGCACTCACTCACTCACTCACTCACTGACTCATCACTAATTCTCCAACTTCCCGTGTAGGTAGAAGGCTGAAATTTGGCAGGCTCATTCCTTACAGCTTACTTACAAAAAGTTGGGCAGGTTTCATTCGAAATTCTACACGTAATGGTCATAACTGGAACCTATTTTTTCGTCCATATACTATAATAGACTTCTGCTCGATGCCCGTGGGAGGCTGAGTTACGCCTCCCATGTAATTCAGTGCCTGCCCATATAAGGCCGTCCGTCAGCGGCAATCCAATAGAAACACTGACGCTAAATATTCACGGGTGAAGGATTGTGCTTATGCAGAGGAAGATGAGATGGTCAGGGTGGAGTTTGGCACAAACTTCGGCAAACTCTCGCGAGAAACTTTTAAGTGCGGGAGTCTTAGCTAACATTAAATATAGCCATGGACGCCGCGCGAGATGGCACCAGCACAGCTGGAAACCTTCGATGCATGTACACCGAGCGGCTCACGTGAAATGACGCGGTGCACAGACAAAAAGCAACAGTTCCAAAGAGTGCTGAACAAAAAGCGAATTACACAATTGAGAAGGCAGCAAAAAATTTGAGCGCGTGATACATACAAAGCATATTCATAAGTGCAACTACTAAGGAAACAAAGCACACAGGTGGAAAAAGTCAATGTCCCGCTAAAGGAACACAGTGTAAAAAACCTGTGCATGCAGTGTGTCACATCCCAGATAAAGAGGAAGACGAGCTGTTTATTGATGCAGTAAGAAACGAATTGTGTATTCATTAGATGATCGGTAAAAAAGTAAGAGCGAGGGAAGGTGACTTATTGAGGAAGCCCAGGCGAAACCACAATAGCACTTTTCGGGCTCGATGTCCTGTAGTGGCGTCAACTCGATCTGAATTGCGTGATCACATTCAAAAAATATATCTTTTCAAGTTCTATTTAGTCCATATGTGTCAAACTCAAGGCCGCTGAGCCACATCCGCGGGCCAGTGTAATTACTGTATATCCGGCCCGTGAGATCATTTTATATACTGTATTATTGTTATTAATGGCCCTGGGATATGAAGCGCTGGTAACACAATAAACTACAGATCCCATGATGCAGCGCTTCAGCTGCCTTACCGAACACTTACCGCGTTAATCAAGTTTAGCTTATGATGCTGCAAGTTATTGCGAAGCTAGCCCACCGATGCGAAGAGAAAAGTTGATTCTGAAAATAGAGCCTTTAAAAACCGATGGGAGGTAAATTCAGGAACAAATGAGAACAGAAGTAATTGAGATCTATCAGTCTGGTAAAGGTTATAAAGCCATTTCTAAAGCTTTGGGACTCCAGCTGAACCACAGTGAGCCATTATCCACAAATGGCAAAAACATGGAACAGTGGTGAACCTTCCCAGGATGGCCCGGCCGACCAAAATTACCCCAAGCGCAGAGGCGACTCATCTGAGAGGTCACAAAGACCCCAGGACAAGCGTCTAAAGAACTGCAGGCCTCACTTGCCTCAATTAAGGTTAGTGTTCACGACTCCACCATAAGAAGAAACTGGGCAAAAGCGGCCTGCATGGCAGATTTCAAGAGCCTAAACCACTGTTAAGCAAAATGAACATTAGGGCTCGTCTCAATTTGCTAAAAACATCTCAATGATTGCCAAGACTTTTGGGAAAATACCTTGTGGACTGATGAGACAAAGTTGAACTTTTGGAAGGCAAATGTCCCGTTACATCTGGCATAAAGGAACACAGCATTTCAGAAAAGAACATCATACCAACAGTAAAATATGGTGGTGGTAGTGTGATGGTCTGGGTTGTTTGCAGCTTCAGGACCTGGAAGACTTACTGTGATAGATGGAACCATCCTACTGGTACTGTCTACCAAAAAATCCTGAAGGAGAATGTCCGGCCATCTGTTCGTCAACTCAAGCTGAAGCGATCTTGGGTGCTGCAACAGGACAATGACGCTAAAACACACCAGCAAATCCACCTCTGAATGGCTGAGAAAACAAAATGAAGACTTTGGTGGCCTAGTCAAAGTCCTGACCTGAATCCAATTGAGATGCTATGGCATGACTTAAAAGCAGGTTCATGCTAGAAAACCCTCAAATAAAGCTGAATTACAACAATTCTGCAAAGGCGGGGGGCCCAAAAAATTCTCCAGGCTGAAAAAGACTCATTGGTTATCGCAACGCTTGATTGCAGTTATTGGTAAAGGGTGGCCCAACCTTATTAAAGGGTTCAGGGAAATTCTTTTTCACACAGGGCCATGTGGTTTGGTTTTTTTTTCTCCTAAATAATAAAACCATCTTTTAAAAAAAACTAAATTTTTGGTTTCTTTTATATTTGACTTGGTTAAATGTGTTTGATGATCAGAAACATTTTTTTGACAAACATGAAAAAGAATAAAAATCGGGAAAGGGGGGCAAATAGTTTTCCCACCATTTTTTGTATATATATATATATTAAATATATATATATATATATATATATATATATATATATATGCGAACACTATCACCAAACAGGACAAAACAATTACTTGAAATCTTTATTATTTTCAAAATTTTTTTTTTTTCTTTTCTTATTTTTTTCCACTTCTCCTTTGAACCCGGGGGTTTTTTGCTAGTTATTCATAAACGGGAAATAATCTTGGTATTAAAATGAATTTCAGAAATGTCAAATTAGGGAACTCTACCCTTGGGGTATTTGTGATTTTATATTGGAGGATTCACAAAAAATATCATTCTAAAGCCCAAAACGGGAAATGAAATGTACTTGGATAAGGGACAAATGAAGCCAACATTTTACGATAAAAAATCTGCATCACAATTTGAAATATGGATACAAAACAAAATAAAGAATAAAACTTACTGAAAGGCAAACCATACTAAAAAAATAAAACTATGAATTACAAAAAGGACATTCAATTTAAAAGGGGTTTTGTAAAGCAAAAATTTTTACATGGATCTGGAAAAGCAATAGAGGCTCATTAGATTTCCCGGTCAGTGTATAGAGTTGAAATGGGAAAGAATTGTGAAAAGCGTAATAATTTGCAATCTGATTAACTGATTAACTTATGTGTTGATTAAAAGAAAGTAAATGCACTAGTATAGAACACAACAACTCAAACTACCCGAGTCAAAACATATAGTGTCAAAACATGAAAATAAAGAAAACCCTGAACAATTAAAAAAGCCCTTTTAAAACAGGTTTGAGTTGCATATAAAAGGGGTTTTTATGTTTAAAAAAAATATTGGTAGTATGTGGGTGTAATATAAAACAATATAATGGGTTAAAGGGGGCCCCAAAGTTGTTTCATTAGAAAAGTGTCACCTCTAAATTTTTAAAGATCTCACACTTAAATGGAAGATCAGCCTTTTTTCTCCTGTAATAACACAGATTTAAAAGGTTTATTTATAATTCATAGATTTTCTTGGAAATCATAAAACAAAGCAATTATTTGTTATTTTGTTTGTCATATTAATATTTTGCATAACATTTATGACTTTTTTTATTAAATTGAATTTTGTTTTTTTTTCAGACATTGAGGAAAAAAATTTTAAAAGAATAAAGGTATTTCCCAAATTTTAAATTTATTTACATAAATCCATAAATGATGGTTTTTGAACAAGACTTAAAAAGTTCCTCTGGGGGTATGGACTTTTCATCTCTGTTCTAAACCCCTGTTGAGGTACTTTTTTTTTAAAGGTGGGTTTTTTGGATTTTTGTGGGGTTTTTTTATTTTGAATTTGAAAAAAGCATTATTTGCAGAAAAGGGTTTTTATTTACAGATAAAAAAATCTTTATTGGTTTAAACCAAAGTCAGATTACAGAACCTCTACTTGGAGGGTAGGTTAAACTTTACAACGAGGCTGATCTTTAACCTGGGATTCAATTATAGGACTAGAAATCAAATCTTAGCATTCCCATTTAAATTAAATTAATCCATTAATTTTTTTAAAGTACGGAAATCACAATGATGGGGCATATCGTTTTTACTGGAGAAAATGATTTTAGACTTTGCTAAATTTTTGAATGGCAGAACAAAGGTATGAAAAAGTCACTTGATACATTTGGGGCAATTTTTTTGCTTTGCTTTTTAAAACTGTAAATACCTTTTTTTCATTTTACTTGACAGGACTCAATTTCCCATTCATTAGCACTTTTGAATTTAAATAAAATATATGCAAAAAAACACATTATAATGTTGGAAAATCAATTTATATTTGCAAAAATTAATTACATTTCCCTTTTTTGAAAGAGAGTCAAAGGTTTTTTGCCCAGATTTCACTATCCTCAGTCAGCAATCAAAGTGGCGGGAGATCACAAAAAAAAAAAACAATCCCATACGGGTTTTATACGGGTCCATGTTTAAAAAAAAGGGGAATTTTAAAAAAATAAATAATTGAATGGCTGGCTCAATTCCATGGTTTGTTTTGCAAACTGGGGAAAAATGAAGTAATTTAGATAGTAGATACTTTATTAATCCCAAGGGGAAAATTACATAATCCAGCAGCAATTATAAAAACAATATTAAAATTAAAGTAATAAAAAAGAGGTAAAACAGACAAAAAGTTGCATGTAGTAGTCCATCTAACTCTTCATTGGCCTTCTGGTTTTGCAATTTTTTCTGCCCCCATGGAGGGATAAAAGGGGCCTGGGGAAAAAAAGAGAAATGAAAAAAAAAGAGAAAAAAAAAGGACAGAAAAAAAGAAAAAATGGAGGGTTTAAAAAAAAAAGAAGAGGGGGGGGTGGTCCGAAGGGGGGAGGTGGAGGAATGGGGTGGGTGGAAGCAGACACTTTTGTGGAGAAGCCAGCAAAAGCAAGGTTGAGAGAGGAGGTTCGGGTCCCCCCTGGAATTTGGGATTCGGGGGACCGGGGCGAAAAAGGTTTCTTTTTCCTGTTGGTTGACATCTCTTCCAAGCCTGATCAGTGTAAGACAAGGGGGTTCCCGTTTTTTAAAGGGAAAGGGACCAGGGGTCAGAATATTATAAAGGGCAGTTTTCCGCCTATATTTTTAACCTTGCTTTTTAAAGGGTTTATTTTTGGGGTTTTAACCTCCACAGCACTCATTTTCATTGGATTATTTATTTATTGGGGAAAATATTGATATTTTTTTTGACATTTTTTGATTGTTTTAGAAAAAGCACTGGCACAGTATCCCCCCCAATGTTTTGTTTTTTGGTCCTCATCTTTGATCATCTTTTGGGTTTGTAAATAAACGGTGGCAGGTTCAAGAGACTCCCGGGGTAACGATTGTTTGGGCCACCTGCCACACACTACCCCTTACAAAAAAGAAAAATGAAATGGGGGAAGTTACAGAATTCCGAAATATTAGGAAAAGGGGGTTTTTTCTTTAAAAGGGAACTTTTATGTGACTTTAATACAGCGGGAAAAATGTTCTAGATGCAGTGGGCCTGAATAAGTTATAAAGGTCCATGCAGATCTTAGCATTTGTCAGTTAAAAAATCTATAGGAAAAAGCTAAACACAGGGGAAAAAAAAACAAAATTTGAGAATTTAAAAAATATTGGGGGCATCACGATGGGATTTTCAAAATTGTTAGATAAACTTTTTTAAACCCAAAGGGGAAGTTCAAATTCATGCGCAGAAAAATAAAAAAGAATACAGACTCACAGCAAGATAATAACATCCAATCAATCTATCAAATAAACAAATAAATAGAAAAAAAATAAAAAAACCCAAAACATCAGGTAAAAACATTAAATTGCCATAGCAAACCCCTCAGGCCTGCGTCCTTGGGATTGCAGGGCACCAAACTGAGCTTACTTCCCCGCTGCGCCCCATTCCCCCCCTTTAGGGGAAATCCTCCTTGTGGGTTTTTGGCACTCCAGCTCTGGGGCAGGGGGGCAGGGGGGCAGTGAATGGCCCTGATAAAAAGCATTTATGCATTTTTTTTTTTAATCATTTAAAGTGGTTAAGTTATTTTTTTCAGTTGTCTTCTTTAATGGGACCTCCATTTATTCCCGACTACAATACTGTAGATTATTTTTCCCCATTTGGTTTTAAAAAATGGGCCCCAAAAAAAAAACCTTGCCTTTTGCAAAAAAAATTTGGGGAAAAAGGGTGGGGAAACCCGGAAAAAAAGTTAAAAAAACAAAAAAAAACCCAATATGGTTTTAAG
>NW_024378845.1:0-20618 GCF_016835505.1 Polypterus senegalus
GCCGTGCCCCCAATATGGTAAAACCAAACAGAGAATGGAAAGGGAAAAGGCATCTCCGGCATGGAAACCACTAGTAAGTAAAGTTCTTGATCGATGGTGATCATCAAGACTTTTAAGCGATGGAATGATAAAGGAAATGGGTACCTGAACAATGAAAAGAATCTAAAATACCTACACAAACTATAATCATAATAATGAACAATAAAACAGCAAAAGAGTGGATTAAATAAAAAAGGCTCTAGTTATCAGCAGGGAGACGTGAACCGGGGAAACAAGGAAGGAATAAAGAGACTGAAGCAGGACGGCCTTATATAGGCAGGTAGCCAACACGGGAGGCGTTGGGTTTGGGACCCAACGCCGCCACACGGTGACTGAGCTGCAGGCTATGGACATATAGTAGTCAAGTAGGATTCAGTTACCCTGGAACCAGCATACCATATTTTTGAAGAGGGGCCCATAAGAACAAAGACTGTTGAAAAGTTCAATATGGCGGCCGACAATGGCATCATACCACCAAATAAGTACCAAATTTCAACCTTCTCCCCAACGGGAATTTGGAGAATTAGTGACGTTAAAAGTTCAATATGGCGGCTGACAGGGGCGCATACCACCAAAAGTACTGTACGTACATTGGTTTGGGGTTAGCAGGAAGCCGCATACCAAATTTCATGAAGATGGGGCCATAAATAAGAAAGTTCAACATGGCGACGTTACGACCGTATGACCGTATCGAAATTTGAAATTAAAACTGCTTAACCTTTGTAAGTAACCCGTGAGGAATGAGCCTTCCAAATTTCACCTTCACCTACACGGAAGTTGGAGAATTAGGGGACTTTGGGAAAGTTCAATATGGGGCTGACAGTGGCGTCATACCACCGAAATAAGATGCACATTGGTTTCAGTTAGCGCAGGGAAACCCCTACCAACCGGGAAGATGGGGCCATGAATAAGAAAGTCAACATAGCGGACTTTGTTGACCGTTATGACCATTATGGAATTTCGAAATGAAACCTGCTTAACTTTTTCTAAATAAGCTGTAAAGAATGAGCGATGAAATTTCAGCCTTCTACCTACACGGGAAGTTGGAGAAATAGTGACGCTTGGAAAATTCAATATGGCGCCAACAGTGGCATCATACCACCAAATAAGATCGCCATCGGTTCTGTAGCTGTTTTGGCGCTGATGCTGAGGTAGTTTCTAAAACTTTTCTAGCATTGTTAAAGTGTGCTTTTCCCCAAATTTGGCCATGTTTGAAAGAGTAACAACGGACAAAATATGATATTGTGGTATGGTTTTGGAATATTTTAAAGGGTACTGCGACCCCAAAAAAAAAGCTATAACATTAGGCCAGGTTTATATTTCACGCGCGATGCCCAGAGGACGTTTATTCACGACAGCTGCATTTAGAAAATTTGGGAGAACCCACCAGGTGGCAGTGCAAGATATCACAATGAGAACAGGTTCGCCTTGTGTTGTGAATTGCTGGGAACACCCATTAAATTCCCAAAAATAAGGTGACCAGAATTTTTGGTCCAATCCGGGGACATGGAGGGGGCGGGCTGGGACGGGCTAGAGGAGCTGAGACTACATGCAAAGCGAAAGCTAGTCACGTGATTTCTCGGCAAAGTTGCGGATGCGTAAAGCAAAACCTCCGCAAAACACTGTGCATGTACGCCAGTTCAAATTATCCTGGTAATGAGATACATTCAAAAAGTGAACCAGCTAAAACTGGGACAAAATTTTAAACCGGGACAAACGGGGACATGTTTCGAGTGGGGACAGTTGTCCGGACGGACTGTCCCCGGAAACGGGACGGATGGTCATTAAAATTTAACACCTTGTGTTAATGCTCTGTCTGTTCAGTGAAAACTCTGAAGAAGAAAAAACATTTGATATTCAAAACCGAAGTTGCTTTCCGAAGACAGGCAAGTGTTGCTCCGTTCACTTCCCGCACATTTTGCAGCACGTTTGAACCTGTTGACCGCATTCTTTAATTAAAACAGCATATACATTCCATTCTTCTTTATTTTCTGGTTGGTAACACCAAAGGCTCGCATAGGTGGCTTATTAAAAGCAGACACGCAGCACAGCGCACCCACGCCGGTAACTGAAACCCCAAAAAAGATGTAGATAAGCCTACACAATCCTCCAGCACTGCGCCCATGTCGGGTACTCCAAACTTTTGCCTTCAAAAAAATATACAGTCCGGACTACCTGATTTAAAAATGTGGATAGCCCATCCCGCCCATTTAATTAATTATCCCAAGCCCCCGATTGGGAAACACACTCAGATGTTTTAGTGCAAGCTGGCATCAGTCTTGACCATGGCTTGAATATTCTGTGGTCCGTGATGCCAGCTTGCTTTGCCTGCCACAAATTTAGTGTTTCCAATTGGACCCGAGGATATATTCACCAAACACGGCTACTTAATTGGAAAAAGCTCTAAAAAAAGATGGTAGCAGCTTCCACAAACACGCATCTAGTATCCCGTGACGCCAGAGCCATGTCTCAATGGCAAGTGTATCGGCCCGGGGCAGAGACAGGTGAAAGCATATCAGGACCAAATATGAAAAAGCTGACTCTCCTGGAGTTTGCATTAAAAGTGACGGTGCCAGGGATCGCTGTAACATTGAGAATTTGTCTGTAGTGATTAGATTTGTCCAGAACCCCATCCCTGAAGAATACCTGATTGGCAATTGAACTGAATCAGCTTGATGCTGAATATATTTGTAACCAAATTCTGTCACATCCCCTGAGCTAGGTTACACCCCAGACAATTTTAGTGTGCGGTGTTTTGATGGTGTTTCTGTCATGATTTCTGGGGCAAAGGGTGGTTTTCAGGCTTTTGTTACAAGTACATTCCATATGTACACTGCTACACCACCAGCTCCATTTAGCAGTGATACAGGCAATGGAATCAGAACCTCTGACTAAGAAGTTCTTTGACTGGTCAAATTATTGAGACATTATGTCACAGACAACAATCACCAACACTGAAAAGACTTCTAGAAATATGATGGACCAGTCATTATGATGTCACAAGTCCATTGTCAACAATGAGGAAGCATAAGGGGCTTCTCTAGAGGTTCAGAGGCTTGCACTGCCCCTTTTTACATTTGGGTAGAGGCATGTGGTCTTCTGACCCAATTAAAAAACAGAATTTCTTTCAATACAGGAAAATTCCTCCTTCATGTGCTTGCTGTGCTAGAATGAGCCAATGCAATTCTACGGCCAAAGCAGTGGATTTTGCATGGCTGGTGGTGGTGAAGGCCACTGGCCACACTGAAGGAGATGAGATGCAACTATTCTGGGGGAGCATCTTTTCAGTGTGAAAGTAGCCCCACCAATTCGCCAAAGGAAACAGAAAGTTAATTCACAGCTTGATGTTTGTATTGTCGTGTCTACGCCAGGCATGGTGACTCTGATGAACAAATTGTCCCAATTAGACTTTTTAAAAGGGCTATGTTCAGCATTCTTGATAGAGCATTGTGAAATGGAGACAAGATCCTCAAGAGAAATGTTGAATTATTGAGGTTACATCGCTTTCCTGCCAAAATCAGAATTATTTTTTGACTAGCAAAATACCCGGAGCTCGAGCGGAGAAGTATGTGTTAAAGAAGTAATGAAAAGAAAAGGAAACATTTTAATAATAACGGAAATGATTGACAATGTAATTGTGTTGTCATTGTCATGAGTATTGATAAAATATATATATATATATATATATATATATATATATATAATATATATATATATATATATATATATTTTTTTTTTTTAGGGATGCCAGGGCAACCACCGCCGGACGCCGTGAGGGGCGGACCAGAAGAGGGTCAAGCCCACCCTGGATCACTGGGCGCCTTCCTGGTTTCTCTGGGGCCAGGGTACAGGGCATGGTAGCTCCACCCTGTAGGGGCCTGTGCTCACCGCCAGGGGGGGGACCCCAATGCCTTGGGGACCCAGTCCCCAGCACTTCCGCCACACCAGGAAGTGCTGGGGGAAGATTTAGGCGGCACCTGGAGAGCTGCCGGAGGGCATGCTGGGCGTGGCAAGGGAGGAACGCCAGTAACACTGGGGGTCATCCGGGACTGCATAAAAGGGGCCGTCTCCATTCATTCAGCGCTGGAGTTGGGTGGAGGCAGGACAAGGCAAGAGAGAGGAGAGTGGAGGCGGCCCGAAGAAAGGCATATTGTGGCCAGGGGCTGTGTTTGGGGTTTTGCACTTGACTTTGTAAATAGTTATTATTGTAAATAAACATGTGGTGGTGATTAAGAGCATGTCCCGTCTGTGTCCGGTCGTTCCAAATATATATATATATATATATATATATATATATATATATATATATATATATATATATACACTCACCCAAAGATTATTAGGGAAAACCATACTAATATGGTGTTTGACCCCTTTTCCCCTTTAGAACTACCTTAATTCTACATGGCATTGATTCAACAAGGTGCTGGGAAGCATTCTTTAGAAATGTTGGCCCATATTGATAGGCTAGCATCTTGCAGTTGATGGAGATTTGTGGGGTGCACATCCAGGGCACGAAGCTCCGCTTTCACCACATCCCAAAGATGTTCTATTGGGTTGAGATCTGGTGACTGGGGGCCATTTTAGTACAGTGAACTCATTGTCATGTTCAAGAAACCAATTTGAAATCATTCGAGCTTTGTGACATGGTGCATTATCCTGTTTGGGAAATAGCCATCAGAGGATGGGTAAAATGGTGGTCAGTGAGGGATGGACATGGTCAGAAACAATGCTCAGGTAGCTCCGTGGGATTTAAACGATGGCCCCAAATTTGGGACTAAGGGGCCTAAAGTGTGCCAAGAAAAAAATCCCCACACCATTACCCCCACCACCATGCACTGTCAGCAGGCCTGTCACGTTTAAATGACTCTACCATTTGAATGTCTCAACAGAAATCAGACTCATCAGACCAGGCAACATTTTTTTAGTCTTCAACTGTCTAATTTTGTGAGCTTGTGAAAATTGTAGCCTCTTTTTCCTATTTGTAGTGGAGATGAGTGGTACCCGGTGGGGTCTTCTGCTATTGTAGCCCATCCACCCAAGGTTGTGCGGGTTGTGGTTTCCAAATGCTTTGCTGCATATCTCGGTTGTAACGAAAATGGTTATTTCCCGTCAAAGTTGCTCTTCTATCAGCTTAAAACAGTCGGCCCATTCTCCTCTGACCTCTAGCATCAACAAGGCATTTTGCCACAGGACTGCCAGATACTGATGTTTTTCCCTTTTCACACCATTCTTTGTAAACCCTAGAAATGGTTGTGCGGAAAATCCCAGTAACTGAGCAGATTGTGAAATACTCGACCGCCCGCCTGGCACCAACAACCATGCCACGCTCAAATTGCTCAAATCACTTTCTTTCCCATTCTGACATTCAGTTTGGAGTTCAGGAGATTGTCTTTGACCAGGACCACACCCCTAAATGCATTGAAGCAACTGCCAGCGTAATTGGCTGATTAGGATAATTGCATTAATGAGAAATTGAACAGGTGTTCCTAATAATCCTTTAGGGTGAGTGTATATATATATATATATATATATATATATATAATTAAAAGAAATACCAAGGCTTCAAGATGAGAAGTAGTGTGTTAAAGAAGCAATGAAAAAGAAAAAAGGAAACATTTTGAAAATAACGAACATGATTGTCAATGTAATTGTTTCGTCAATGTTGTGAGTGATGAGTGTTGTTGTCATATATATATTTCATAATTAATAATACACATAAACATATATATATACATATCTATACATATACATATATATTATTACATATATATATCTACATATATACACATACATATACACACACACATAAATACATACACACATACATACACATTACACACACATATATACACACAAATACATATATATATATACATACATACACACACACATATATAAACATATATATATACATATACATACATATACCATATATACAAACAGAGCTTATTTCAGATCAGTGTAATACTGTTTGTTAAAACGGATGACTCCCCGGCCTACGCGGCAAGTCTGGCGCGGATATTATGAACTATCGTGATTTGTTCGTTCTATTTAAATTTTAAATAGAAGGAATTTTTATTTAGCTTCCATGTAGAAATATCTTTGGTAGGAATGGTAAAACAGACAGGAATATATTCGTGAATAAATCAACTCAAACCTAAACAACTTATGTAATATTTTGCTTCCATAAAAAAATATATCCTGTCTAAATTATACAAGTTAGAAATAAAGTAAACGTTTAAACAAACATTCACATTTCTTTTACTCTTATGTAATTTTTATATAAAAAATAAACTTAGATTTTAAATATCCCAAAGTATTTTTCAAAAAAATTTTAAATTATATAATAACCAAGGGAAAACAACAAACAAATAAAAATTGTTTTTTGCAAATAAATCAAATATTCTTTTGTTTAATGTCATTTTACGTTTTTAATTTTGGCCAAATTTTTGTTTGGGTTAGGTTTGGTTTTAAACTTTTGATTAAGGATAAAACCGGTTCTTTTGACTTTCCCCCGGGGGCCTTCCCAGTAATTTGGAAAACCCCGGTAATTAAGAACTTTTTTTTCCCAAAATCAACCCAACACTATTAAAAAAAAAGGTGACCAGATTTTGGAACCGGGATGGAGGGGGGCTTTGGGCAAGGGAAAGGGGGAAAATTTGCACTGGTACGGTTTCCCAAAAGTTAAGACTGGAAAACTGCAAAAAAGGCTGAGGCGGTTCAAATTATCCTGTTTTGATTCATTCAATTTAACCCGATTTGCTAAAATGGGGCAAAATTAAACGAAAAACGGGGACTTTTCCCCCCAAATGAGAACAGTTTTCAGAACTGTCCCATTTTTGAAGGTCTATTTAAAAAACTTTTTTAAGCTCGTGTTGGAAATTGGAAAACTTGAATTCAAAGGATTGATTAACGAGAAAGTGCGCAGGCACGCATGCTTTTCGATTTTGCCAGTTTAACCTTTACCCCTTTATTAAAAAAACAATAATCATTTTTTAAATTTCGGGTTTGGAATAAATATAAATTGGCCGTTGTGGCCGCCCTGGGGACCGGCTAATAAACTAAAGAAATTAAAATTTTCCCTGCACCATGGGACGCCACCTCTCCCTTTCAAAATATCCTTCCTCGGCCTTTTTAGCTCATCTTGGGCCCTTTTAATTTTTCCAAACCATATGGAAAACAGATTTTTATGAAGACGGATATTTACATATATTTTCGGGTCGTAGCAGCTTGTTCAAAAGCTAAAAGAAGGACATTTACGAAATGATTCCCAAACAATTGTTTTGGAAAACTGAGTGGAAGTCACAAGATTGTATCTTATTCTTTCCAACCAGTTCAATGGAAGGATGCGGCGGGAAAGAACCTTTTTGAAACTTAAAGAGACAGTTAAACGACTTCTTTATGCATAATAAACAGCCGGGTTCTTTTTTGGGCTGTAATGTTTAGTTTTTAACTCTTCCCAGGACTTTGGGCTTTTTAACGAGGTTTTGTTTGAATATAATTTTTTTATTTCAGACTTCTCTATTTTCGCCCAATTGTGTCCTGTTTTGTTGTTTTGAATGTGCTTAGGGAAAAGGGGTTCATTTGTCGTACATCATCATTTCAGCTGTCCAGTCCATTTCAGTAAGGCCATGGATGAATTATGACCTAAATTTTTTTGACTTAAAAATTTCCTTAGCCTTATTTTGGTCAAACCCCAAACCCTGAAACTTCTAAAAAAGGGACGCCCTTTACCCAATATTTACGGAGGCTATAGGGGTCCGGAGGTTAAAGGGCGGCCCCCTTTTCAAACGAGGCAGCTGTCTTGACTTAATTAAAGGAATTTTTTTTTCAATCGGGAAAATTCCCTCAGGGTTTGTTTAATCCCAAATGCCTTTTTGGCCGCGTGCTTTCATTTTTGGGGGGTTTTTCAGCTCTGGCCCCTGGTTTTATGGATCACTGGAGGGACTTATGATGCCACCAAATTCCGCTCAGGAGCTGAAGTAATTCCATTAAGTTTGGAGTAATTTTCCCTTGGATGACCTTTAGAAATTGCTTTTTAAATTTTAATGTAAGAATCTGTAAGGAATGAAAGGGGAAAAAGCCTTTCCACCAAGGAAAGTGAGAATTATTGAGAGCCATTTTGAAAGATTTGTTTTTATAAAATAAAAAAAAATATATTGTAAAAAAAAAAAAAACATTTAATAAATAACTAAAAAATTAAAAATTTAAAAATTTGTTTATTTCTTATATATAAAATATATATATAATATATATAATATATATATATATATAATATATATATAAAAATAATATATATTTTTTCAGGGATCGAACGAACCCGGACAGACGACGTGACCACCAAAGTAAAAACCACCCATAATCACGCCGCTTCGTTCCTTTTCCCGGGGGTAAAAGTCATTTAGCCCTTTCAGTTTCCGGGGCCCCCGGGGCCTTGGGCTTTCCATTTAGGAATGCTATTTGGGCCCGTGACTCGGGAGGAATTGGGTGGCAGAGCCCCAAAACGGCATGGGACTAAAAAAAACCTCAAATATAAGTGTTGGTGGGGCGACGGGGGGTTAGCCTGCCCAAAGGGGAGAAATGTTGTGGCCAGGGCCTTTTTGGGGTTTTGTGCCGCTTTTAAAATGTTTTTGTTCTGTGGTTATTAAAGCACGTTTTGATTGTTGTTCTTATCTCCCTTAATTTTTATTTTTAAAAATTTATTTTCATTCCAAAATTATTGGGAAAAACTAATATGGTTTGTCTTTTCACAGTTAAACTTTTACAGGGGTTGATTTCAAAAGGTCTAAAGCATTTTTAGAAATTTTTAAAAAAAGGGTTTTAAATATAAAAAATTTGGGATGCACATCCAGGGTTTACCCGTTTTTCACCATCCAAGATTCTGGGAAACCGGTGACGGGGGGATTTGTGTACAAATCAGCATTCAAAACCAATTGAAAATCAGCTTTTCATGTGAAATTCCGGTTAATGCCCCCCGGTGGGCATGTGTCTGTTTGGCTTTCCAAACCCAACTCGGACCGTGGAAGGGCCAATTACCCCAAGGGCAAGTGCAAAACATAACCAAATACCCACTCGTTTACACCAAATTCTGACTCTACCATTTGAATGTCTCAACAGAAATCCAGAGACTCATCAGACCAGGCAACATTTTTCTAGTCTTCAACTGTCTAATTTTGGTGAGCTTGTGAAAATTGTAGCCTCTTTTCCCTATTTGTAGTGGAGATGAGTGGTACCGGTGGGTCTTCTGCTATTGTAGCCCATCCTTACCTCAAGGTTGATGCGTGTTGTGGCTTCACAAATGCTTTTGCTGCATATCTCGGTTGTAACGCAGTGGTTATTTCAGTCAAAGTTGCTCTTCTATCAGCTTTGAATCAGTCGGCCCATTCTCCTCTGACCTCTATGCCATCAACAAGGCATTTTTGCCTCACAGGACTGCCGATACTGCATGTTTTCCCTTTTCACACCATTCTTTTGTAAACCCTAGAAATGGTTGTGTGTGAAAATCCCAGTAACTGAGCCAGATTGTGAAATACTCGGACCGCCTGTCTGGCACCAACAACCATGCTACACGCTCAAAATTGCTCAAATCACCTTTCTTTCCCATTCCTGACATTCAGTTTGGAGTTCAGGAGATTGTCTTGACCAGGACCACACCCCTAAATGCATTGAAGCAACTGCCATGTAATTGGTTGATTAGATAATTGCATTAATGAGAAATTGAACAGGTGTCCTAATAATCCTTTAGGTGAGTGTATATATATATATATATATATATATATATATATATACTAAGCAAAATACCAGCTCAAGAAAGGAGAAGAAAAAGTTAAAGAAGCAATGCAATGAAAAGGAAACATTTTGAAAATAACGTAACATGATTTATCAATGTAATTGTTTTGTCACTGTTGTGAGTGATGAGTGTTGTTGTCATATATATATATATTTACACACACACACATAAACATATATATATATACATATCTATTATTATACACATATATACATACATATATATATATATATATACATACATACACACACACATATATAAACATATATATACATATACATACATATCTACATATATAGAAACAGAGAGCTATTTCAGATCAGTGTAATACGCTTGTTTGTTAAAAGCGGATGACTCAGCGCTTCGTTGCAAGTCTCGTGGATATTATGAACTATAAGATATTTGTCAAGTTCTATTTAAATTTTAAATAGAAGTAATTTTTTATTTAGTCGACAGAAATATCTTTGGTAGGAATGGTAAAACAGACAGGAATATTATTAGTGAATAAATCAACTCAAACCTTAAACAACTTATAATATTTTGCTCTCCATAAAAATATATCCTGTCTAAATTATACAAGTTAGAAATAAAGTAAACGTTTAAACAAACATTCACATTTCTTTACTCTTATGTAATTTTATATAAAAAATAAACTTAGATTTTAAATATCCCAAAAGATTTTTGCTCTCCATAAAAAATATATCCTGTCAAAATTATACAAATTCAAATATGAACATGCTGCATAACAAAACCTAGAAATATAAATAAAATGTGTTCCTTTTCAGCAATAACAAATCAAATCATTCAGTTGTCTTTGCTCATATGTCATTTTAGAGCTGAATGCCTGGCATCTTTTTAGCCTACAAGTTCAGTTTATATTTGGTGTGAGGTTCTGTGTTGTGGAGATTCTCAGGATGGATTGCAGGTGCTCATCAGTGAGGCTAATTCTGTGTGCTGTTTTGTTAGTCTTTATCACTGAGAAGAGCTTTCTCACACAGATATAAAGTGCTACCAAACATGCACAAGGTTCGAGCCGCATGTAGATCGGACTTTTTTGTTCTTCAAAGTCACCAAAGCGCCGTGCAAACTCAGTGCGCTCAGTTTATCAGCAAAGTGCGATTTGGGAACACCGTAGAGTGACGCATTTGGTTTAACATTACTTGGCAACAGGGAAAGTGGGGCAAATTGCACTGGTGCATTTGTGTCTCCCATAAAAAGAAGCTTCACTTGAAATCACTTTGTGATTGTGCACGGAAAACGCCCGCTGAAGTGTCAGATTCTTATTTAATTATGCTGCTTTCTGTATCTTCTGTACTGCACTCAGGTTACCCTGATGTTTTGTCTCATAGTGTGTCTTAGATTAAATTCTGTAATTACAGCCACATTAGCTCCACAAATGAGACACACAGGTTCAGTAAACATATACTCAGCCTCCCATCGGTTTTAAAGGCTCTATTTTTCAGAATCAACTTTTCTCTTCAGCATCGTGGTGAGCTAACTTCGCAATAACTTCGCAGCATCATAAGGTAGACTTGATTAGCGCAGTAAGTGCCCGGCAAGGCAGCCAGCGCGTGCATTGCGGGATCTGTAGTTTATTGTGTTACCAGCGCTCATCCATATCGGGCTTTAATAGTAATAATACAGTATATAAAATAGTCCTCAAGGCCAGATAGAATTACACTGGTCGGATGTGGCCCAGCCCCTTGAGTTTGATGCCACATATGGACTTGATAGAACTTGAAAAGATATTTTTTTCAAATGTGTTCTCGTGCAATTCAGATAGAGTTGGACAGCGCACCACAGCCTGCATGCCTCAATAAGTCATCCTTCCCTCGCTTTTACTTTTTACCGCTCATCAATAGAAGACACTGAGTATGGCTTTTACAAAACAATCATTGATGGCGCTAATAAAGTATCCATTATTCGACTATGTAGATCGGGATATATATAAACATATATATATACCCGCGTATCAGGCGATGAGTAGTGTGTTAAAAAGCTTAAAAAGAAAATGGGAACATTTTAAAAATAACGTAACATGACTGTCAATATACAGTATTTGTTTTGTGAGTGCTACTAAGAGTGTTGCTGTCCATCAAGGATTTGATTATCATTATTTCTTTCAATCAGGTTAAGTATTTGTAGGATGTGTGTTGTTCAAGTTACATTCCGTGTTTGTCAATCGCTGTAAAGATGACAGGTTTCTTTCATCGATTGTTTCTTACTGCATCAATAAACAGCTCGTCTTCTTCTTTATCTGAGACCTGACACACTGCATGCACGGGTTTTTTACACTGTCTTCCTTTAGCTGACATTGACTTTTTCCAACGTGTGCTTTGTTTTTGGATTTATGAATATGCTTGTATGTATCAGCCGCTTCATATTTTTTTGCTGCCTTTTCAATTGTGTAATTCGGTTTTTGTTCAGCGCTCTTTGGAACTGTTGCTTTTATCTGTGCACCAAGTCCAATTCACATGTGAGTCGCCTGCGGTGTACATGCATCGAAGGCCCCAGCTGTGCTGGTGCCATCTCGATGCTATGTCCATGGATGTATTTAATGTTACCTTAGTCCTGGCACTTAAAACTTTCTCTCGCAGTTTAGCTCACTTGAGTGCCAAACACCACCCTGACCATCTCATCTTCCTCTCCATAAGCACAGTCCTTCACCCGTGAATATTTTACCCGCGGCAGTTTTGTTATTGGATTGCCGGTGACGGACGGCCCTATATGGGCAGGCACTAAATTACAAACGCCAGCGGCAGCCTGTCTATGAACTCTAATTTAAAGTGTAGGTTTACATACGTGCTTATTTCCGCGTAGCAGAACTCATGAATATGGTTGTATATGTCACTCGCCGCTACTTATTATTGTTTCTGCCTTCTCAATTATATAATGCATGTTTTCTTCAGCGCTTTTTGAGGTCTTCCTGGTTTTCTATGTACTGCATGATTACGTGGGAGGCGTGATGATGTCACCACGAAACTCGCTCCCCACGGCAAGAAGCTCATCTCCATTACAGTAAATGGAGAAAACTGCTTCCAGTTATGACCATTACGCGTAGAATTTCGATATAAATCCCTGCCCAACTTTTGTAAGGAAGCTGTAAGGAATGAACCTGCCAAATTTCGGCCTTCCACCACACACGGAAGCTGGAGAATTAGTGATGAGTCAGTGAGTGAGTGAGTGAGTGGGAGTGAGTGAGCGCTTTGCCTTTTATTAGTATAGTATATATATATATATATATATATATATATATGTACACACACACATATAAACATACATATACACATCATATATAGCATATATACACACATACAAATATAGACATATACTGTATATATACATATATACACATATATATACATATATATATATATATATATATATACACACACATACATATATATACATACATTGTGGACTTGAACCCGACACAGACAGACACTGTTGATCCACCACACACTGTTTATTTTACAAATACAGTAATCCGCTATATCACGCTCGCGGCTTCACTCTATCGCTGGATTTTAAATGTAAGTATATCTAAATATATATCACAGATTTTTGTCTGGTTCGCAGCTTTCTGTGGACAATGGGTCTTTTCATTTATGGTACATGCTTTCTCAGTTTGTTTGCCCAGTTGATTTCATACAAGGACGCTTATTGGCGGATGGTTTAGAAGCTACCCAATCAGAGCATGTATTACATATTAACTAAAACTCCTCAATGATATAAGATATGCTTCCATGTGCTTGATTGTTTGCTTCTCTATCTCTCACTCTCTCTGCCTGACGGAGGGGTTTGAGCAGAGGTGGTGTTTGCACAGAGGCTGTTTGCCTAGAAGACCCGGGCGCTCCTCTACAAAATGCCGCTTTATTGTGGTGCTTCTGCATACTTAAAAGCACGTATTGAGTTTTTGATTGCTTGCTTTTATCTCGCGCTCTCTCTCTCTGACATTCTCTGCCCTGACTGCGCTCCTTTTAAGAAAGCTATGTTTGCATTCTTTTTAAATTTTGAAAAGAACTTGCCATATCAGTCTTGTCATGGAGCACAGTTTAAACTTTGACTAAAGGGTGTTATTTCATGTCTAGCGGGGTCTAATAATGTTAACAGTGTAGAAGAGTTTATAAAGGTTTAAAATATATAAAATAAGCATACAAACATATGGTTTCTACTTCACGATTTTCACCTATCGCTGGGGGTCTGGAACAACCCCGCGATAAAGGGAAAGGGTTTACTGTATGTACAAATCACGTCACCTCAAACCCCAGTGCCTCCAGCACGCTTTCCCAATGTCCAGGCCTCGCAGTTTCAATGCCTCTCTCTCCTGGCCGCCCCCAGTCCTCTCTCCAGCCCCGTCCTCTTCCACCGACTTCCGCCATCGACTGAAGGGAGGCGCCCTTAAAAAGGAACCGGATGGGCTCCAGCTGCTTCCGGCACTCCTCCAGACACGCCCCAGTGTGGCGGAAGTGCGGCCGCGCACCCGGAAGCCGTCCAGGTGTCCCTGTCGTCTCCCCAGCACTTCCTGGTGGCGGAAGCTGGGCCAGGATATTCAGGCACCGGGGCACCGCCTGGCGGGGGGCCACGGGGCCCCACAGGGCTGGGCTTCCAAGCCCTTCCCGAGGCCCCCAACATAACCAGGGGCGCCTCACGTCTGGAGGACAAGCCCTCCTCGACCCCTCCTGGGCATCCGGGCCCGGGCTCCTGTCACTGGTTCTTTAATATTTACCAGAAGGAGGTGAAAACAGTTGTGCAGAATGGCTGATTGTGTAATAATCTTAGCAGAATGTCTTTTAGATATCCTGGACAGAAGGCAGCTGAGTGCCAGTAATATTTTGTGGCTTTCACCCCCCTCTGCAGTGACTCAAGCATGTGCCCTACCAATATGTGATGCATCCAGTGAAATGGACTCCAGACTGCACCTGAGACATCTCAGTAAGGCATTGGTGAACTTGGTAATAGACAAAAAATGCTGTACCCTCATCAATTCATCAGTGATTGTTACCGTATGAAATTTAAACAAGCTCCCATTTCCACAGAATCCACAAAAACAAACCATAGTGTAATCTGTTCTCTGAAGTCTATAACCTGTCCCTTTAAATTTTCAGACATTAAAGGTCAGATTGTCTGCAAGCCATTTCATTATTGTTGATGATCAGTCCTATGATGGTGATGTCAATAGCATTTTAATGATGAAGCTGGTGTGGTGTCTGGACGCAGTCACACTTTAGGCATTACACACCCCATTGTGTGCCTGGGATGAGGGGGAGCATAGAAGATATGATGAGCAATCTGAACAGATAAGGTCTGTTCACTATGAAGTCCCAAAAACCAGTTCTGTATACAACAGTGTTGAATGCTAAGGTATTGTCTATAAACATAACTATAAACATAACCTCTAAGAGCAGTTTTACATTATCCAAATGGGCCAAGTTGATATGGAGTATAAGACTTAATTGCTGTACCAGTATGCATCATGGAGATGGAGAAGGAGCAAAATTATGTACTAAGTTCAAAGTTAATAAGAAGTCTGAATGAGTGCAGTTAGTTATAAAATGACTTAACACATACAACAGAGCTGTTATGAACATAAAAAGCATAACAAACAGGCACATTTAAATATTACAAAGATGTCAATCAGGAACATATATTCTCCCTATCTCTCTATTTACATATATATATATATATATAATAAAATATATATATATATATTATAAAAAATCTTGGGTCAAGGCGTGATTTTCTCAGAGACACTTTAACGCAGTACAGGCATTTAAATGTTTGAAGCGCAGGACATGCAGATCACGCAGCACAGCACAAGCAGCAGCAAGCCAGTTGATCGAGTATAGAGACGTCCTGCGAGACAAGGAGGAAAGCTGCTGTACAGCCTTTTAAATGATCGAAGCACAGCGTGACATGCAGATCATGCAGCACAGATATAGAGATATGTATCTCTATTAAAAAGAAAATGAAGAGACAAGACTTTTCCCAGGGACGAGACGTGATCTTTTGAAGCGAGACAGAGACACTTTCACTTCCCATGAGACGGACAAGTCACGTCATATTTACAACCTTCAGAGCGAAAAGCCCCGGGCCTATAAATGCCGAGCAGGTTAGAGATAATGGAAGTAGGAAAATTCGAAAGTCTCCAATAATAAATTTCCGGCGCCGCAGCGAGTGGCAGCCATTCCAGCAGCTCCGTGTATGAGTTTATCTTTTTACCTTTTTTTTCTATTTTTCTCTATTTCACTGATTACTTCTACCACTTTCTTTTATGTGGAATCGCTCCCTGGACACTTTTTGCTATTTTTACTATTTGACATGGATTTTTACACGCCGAGACTCGCCTATTCAAATGGTCAACTTAAAACACTGAGAAGAAATGCCCACGCCGGTGTGGTTCCCTATTTACCTGACGAGGTAAGAAGATGATATCGGGGCAGCTGAGCAGGCGCAAAGATAAAAGATAAGATAAAAGCCAAGCAGCTTGAGAGAAAATGGCGTTATAAACCGTCTGTGCCTTCTGTGATCCTGGAAATGAACTCACTGCCAAATAAGATCATGAACTGGCTGTGCTGGTGAAAATCTCAGAACCTACAGAGAATGCAGCTTGCTGTGTTTTAGTGAAATGTGACTAACAACTACCATCCCAGATGCTAACGTGGAGCTACCTGGGTTTAGCACAGTTAGAGCGGACAGAGAGCAAATACCAGCTGGAAGAAGAAAGGAGGAGGACTCGCTCTCTATGTCAATAAAGTGGTGCAACTAGGACATGTAAACATTAAAATTTCCACTTGCTGCAGGGGCATGAACTGTTGGCGTAAGTCTGCCTACATTTGCCCAGAGAGTTTGGACACGTGATTTATTTATTTTTACATCCCCCTCAAGCGAACATGGAGATGGCGGATGACATCATCCATTCCGGTTGCTGTTACAAACGCAGCACCCTGAGGCGCTTGTGATAATTTCTGGAGACTTTAACCATGTAAGTTGGATAAAACATTACCTGCCTTCTTCCAGTATGTGAACTGTAACACTCTGGGAAATAGGACTATCGACCTACTGTGCAACGTTAAAAGCATACATGCGGCACTCCGCTGCCTGCACTTGGGAAAGCAGATCATAACCTGGGTCTGCTTTAGCCTCACTACAAACCAAGGTGAAGGCGCTACCAACAACCACGATCATTCAGGAAGTGGACCCTGAGGCAGAGCAGGCTCTGAGAGACTGCTTTGGAACTAGACGGATATACTGCTGGGGTCACATAGGAACATTGAAGACATTGACATCACTGCACCACTGATTTCATCAACGTTTGTATGGACATTGTAGTTCCAGTAAGAACAGTACACTTCTATGCTAACAACAAACCATGGATTACATGTGCATCAAAGGGCTTTTGAACCAGAAGAAAAGGGCTTTAAAGATGGTGATCAGCATGAGCTCAAGCGCTGCAGAAGGAACTCTGAGTCCAGCTCATGGGGGCGAAGGGAAGTACAGGAGAAAGCTGGAGCAGAAGTTGCAGAATAACAGCATGAAGGAAAGGGTGGGATTTGATGAAGATCATCACTGGCTGCAGCTCGCGGGTGCCACCATCGAGAACACTTCTTTAATAGGTTTGACCACCCTAACCCACTCTCACCTTGGAGTACTGCATCCTCCAACCATCCTTCTGCTGATACCAGTATAGGTGAGACATCCCCACCACAATTACAGCAGCACAGGTGAGCAGAGAGCTGAGGAAACTTTGTGCCAGCAAAGCAGCGTGTCCAGATGGAGTATCGCCACGACTGCTAAAGGCCTGTGTTGGAACTGGGGAGTCCTCTAGCGCATCTTCAACATGAGCCTGGAACAGGAGAGAGTCCGAGGCTTTGGAAAACATCTTGTATCACCTCCAGTCCCAAAGGTATCCGTCCCTAGTGAGCTGAATGACTTCGGTCTGTTGCTTTGATGTCACATGTGATGAAGACCATGGAGCGGCTGCTGCTTCACAACCTGAGGCCACAGGTCCGCCAGGCCCTCGACCCTCTGCAGTTCGCATACCAGGAAAAGGTGGGAGTGGAGGATGCCATCATCTATATGCTACACCGATCCCTCTCCCACTTGGACAGAGGGAGTGGTGCTGTAACAATTATGTTTTTGGACTTCTCTAGTGCCTTCAACACCATCCGACCTCTGCTCCTTAGGGACAAGCTGACTGAGATGGGAGTAGACACACACCTGGTGGCATGGATCGTGGACTATCTCACAGACAGACCTTCAATATGTGCGCTTGGGAACTGCAGGTCTGACATTGTGGTCAAGCAACACAGGAGCACCGGAGGGACTGTACTTTCTCCGGTCCTGTTCAGCCTATATACATCAGACTTCCAATACGACTGGAGTCCTGCCACGTGCAAAAGTTCGCTGATGACACTGCTATTGTGGGCCCCCTAGTGTATATATATATATATGTATATATAGATAGATTATATGGATATATATATATAAATTGATATATTGTAAGATAAGCACTACAGCTACACAGATTAGACACGGAGGCATGTAAAATTAAATAAACTTTTATTTTTCTTCGCCTGTGGGCTACACCTTCCCATAGCAACAGACACAACACAGTCCCGAAAGCACACAATAAACACAATTATTTACTCCTTTTTGGCACCAACTCTCCTTCCCAGCACCTTTATAGTTCACCCAGAAGTGCTCCAGGTGCTTGATCCCATTTCGGTTACACTTCCGGTGGGGAGCAATGTTGCCCACACTGGCTCAGGAGTCCCAAATACAGTGCCCCCCGGCGGTACCTATGGGACCCAACAGGGCTGCACCCAACTCCAATTTACAGGGTGCCCCTGGAAACCGAGGCACTGTTCCACCCAGGAGGCGGGCCCAAATAGCGTTCAGGGAGGTATTGTAATGTCCTGCAATGGCTGCTCCCCCTGAATATAGTGTGCAGGACGCCAAGCCCCTGTCACAATATATATACAGTATATCTATTATATAAAAAAATCTTGGGTCAAGACATGATCATCTCGGAGAGACACTTTGAAATCCCTCAAGACTATAGGCACATCACGCCCTACTTACAATTTCTCGGAGAAACTTTTACATCCCAGGAGACAAGGAATTGAGACAAAAGGACAGCTGCTGTACAAGATTTTAAATGATCATCGCACAGTGCGACATACAAATCACACAGCTCAGCAAGCGAAGCAAGTAGAGGGCAAAGCCTCCTAGTATATATATATATATTGTCAGAGGTGGCTGGGGTGGCGACCCCGGACCAGGAGGACTGGAGGAGGGCTTGGCGCTTTCCCCAGACCATCTGGGGTGACCGCCTGGTTCCTTTGGGGGCCACGGGTACAGAGCTTTGAAGCTTCACCCTGTAGGGGGCGCCCCCATGCCTTTGGAGCCCTGGACCTCAGCACTTCCGCCACACCAGTAAATGCTGGGGGGAAGAGGAGCAGGGACACCCGGAGTGCTTCCGGGATGGCTGCACTTCGCCACACAGGGTGTGTCCGTGGAAGATCTGAGGAACCCACCTGGAGCACATCCAGGTGATAATAAAGACGCCCCTTCATTCAGGGCTAGAGTCAGGTGGTAGAAGGACTAAGCAGGAGAAGAGAGTGTGGACGGGTCTGAAGAAGGCATTGCGTGGCCAGGACTTTGGGGGTTTGTGGTGCACTTATGAACTTGTACATATTGTAAATAAACGTGTGGTGGGTGAAAAAACAACATGTCTGCCTGTCTGTGCCCAGGTGACGTTCACAATATATATATACCAGGGTGGCCCACGAAAAAGTAGCCCGCCTCCCTCTCAGAGTGGTGCGCCGATTGACTACCCTCATCACGAAAGCTGTGTAGATGTAGTGCAAACGTGTGAGTACGAGCTGAGCGACATGTATTCCATTCCACAAAGAATTGCAATAGTGGAGGATACGTCTCACGGGTTCCATTAAGGAACGCTGGACATTTTTGCAACAATCATAATTGGAGACATTTACAGAAGACAGGATTGTCACCAAAGGATTGTGGCCACCGAGATCGTAAGACATAAGCACTTGTGACTTTTATCTGTGGGCAATTTGAAGGAAAAGTGTACGCTTAATAACCAAGAACTTTACACCAGTTGAAAGACAATATTCGTGAATGCAATTCGAACATTGGCACCCCAGAGTTGCATCAGCTGATATAACATGTTAAGGCGCCAAAAATGCATTGAGCACAAGGAGATAATTTTCACACTTTCTGTAAAGAGTGAGTAAAGATTTTGCATTTCAAGTTCTTTCTTTCTTTATGGAAGGGCGCCTTTTTCGCCAGGAGGCGGGCTACTTTTCTATGGCCACCCTGTATATATATATATCTATACTAATAAAAGGCAAAGCCCTCACTGACTGACTGACTGACTGACTGACTGACTGACTCACTCACTCACTCACTCACTCACTCATCACTAATTCTCCAACTTCCTGTGTAGGTAGAAGGCTGAAATTTGGCAGGCTCATTCCTTACAGCTTACTTACAAAAAGTTAAGCAGGTTTCATTTCGAAATTCTACATGTAACGGGCATAACGGTTGACAACGTTCACCATGTTGAACTTTCTTATTCATGGCCCCATCTTAACGAAATTTGGTAGGTGGCTTTCCTCGCTAACCAAAACCAATGTACGATTTATTTCGGTGTATGACGCACTGTCAGCATATTAACTTTCCAACGCCACTAATTCTCAACTCCGTAAGTAGAAGGCTGAAATTTGGCCAACTGCAGCTGCATACTCTAAGAGACAGC
>NW_024378846.1:0-27017 GCF_016835505.1 Polypterus senegalus
TCCCCAGGATTTGGTTTTCCCAGGCGGGACCCCCAAAACCCACAAGGTTTTCATCTTCTGAAGATGCTGGAAGAGTTGGTCTCTGTTTCATAATCCAGAAGAGACTTTATCTCCTGAAAGCTGAGTGCATATTCCTCAATGACAGAAGACTGTCCTTTGTTGTTTCTACCTTCAAATAAGACTCCGCGTCTCTTTCCTTCTGAATATTTTGAATGATGTGGTGACTGCATTTCCTACATCATTTTCAAGAAGCCACCTCAAAAGACTTGCTCTTATACTTTCCAAACTGGAGAATATATTCCCCAAGTACCTACCACTTTGTCAGTGGAATCGCCTCTTTCCAAGACAATCCTGATGGCATTTCTTCGACAGTATCTTGCTTCCAGTGGGCAGACTTATCCCTCAACTGTGGTTGTCCTTTAGTGTTTTTGCTTCCTTAAATTCATCCTGGCTTAAAAGCCCTAATGGTCCATTTACGAAAAGTCACTTTCACACGCCCTGAAAAATACTGTTGGCCTCCTGCATTTTGACCTAAGGGAGAGAAAGCACAAGACTAACATAAGGCTGTATTGTGGGCACTTTTAACCAAGAAAACTAGATAAAGAATGATATAAAAAACGCTTAACAGGAACTTAATTTTGTGAAATGGCTAACTAAATGATAATGGCAAACTTTTTAGCAAAATACGGCTTCACAGAGCCTGATAAAGATGTCTTTTATTCTCCAACCTGAAGAAAAAAAAAGATCAAAACTTCTTTCTAAGTCACTATATAAAAGCAGAGACAGATCAACACGGAATTCATTGTATAATAGGCAGAGAGAGAGAAGGCGCTAGACAGATATAGAGTACATGTAGCTGTGAAAGGCACTTGAGAGACACTTGGTAACAGTATCTATACTAATAAAAGGCAAAGCCCTCACTCACTCACTCACTGACTCACTCACTGACTGACTCATCACTAATTCTCCAACTTCCCGTGGTGGGTGGAAGGCTGAAATTTCCATTGGTTCATTCCTTACAGCTTCCTTACAAAAGTTGGGCAGGTTTATATCGAAATTCTACGCGTAATGGTCATAACTGAAGCAGTTTTTCTCCATTTTACTGTAATGGAGATGAGCTTCAACGCCGGGGCGGAGTTTCAGGTAGCATCATCACGCTCCCACGTGAATCATACGCGAAAGTACATAGAAAACCAGGAAGACCTCAAAAGCCAGCCAAGAAAACATGCATTATATAATTGAGAAGGCAGCTTAAATAAGAAGCCGAGCATGATATATACAACCATATTCATGAGTTCTGCTACTCGGAAACAAAGCACCATGTAAACCTACACTTTAAATTAAGTTCATAGGACAGGTTGCCGCTGGCATTTGTAATTTAGTGCTCCGCCCATATAAGGTCCGTCAGCCGGCAATCCAATAGCAAACTGCCGACTGGTAAATATTCACGGTGAAGGACTGTGCTTATGGAGAGGAAGATGAGATGGTGTGGGTGGTGCTGGACACAAACTCAGCTTAAACGGTGAGAGAAAGTTTTCCAAGCGCTGGTGGACTAATGTAACATTAAATACAGCCACGGACATAGCACGATGGCACTCAGCAATAACAGCTGGGAACCTTCGATGCATGTACATCAGCAGCCTTCACGGAACTGGACAGTGTACATATAAAAGCAACAGTTCCAAAGAGCGCCGAACAAAACCAATTCGCCACAAATTGAAAAGGCAGCAAAAATAATGAAGCGCCTGAGTACATACAAGAATATTCATAAATCCAACTACTCGCGGAAACAAAGCACATGTTGGAAAAGTCAATGTCCCACTTAAAGGAAGACAGTGTAAAAACCCGTGCATGCAGTGTGTCAGGTCTCAGATAAAGAAGAAGACGAGCTGTTTATTGATGCAGTAAGAAACGAATCGATGAATGAAACTCGCTCATCTTTACAACGATTGACAAACACGGAATGTAACTCTGAACACAACACATCCTACAAATACGAACCTGATTGAAAGAGAAATAATGATAATCAAATCCTTGATGACAGCAACACTCAGTAACACCTCACAAAACAAATACTGTATACTGACAGTCATAATGCAGCTATTTTTAAAATGTTCCCTTTTTCTTTCATAGTTCTTTACAATCTACCGGCTAGTGATACCGGTATATATATATATGTATATATATCCCGCTTCTACTTTACACGTAATGGATAACTTTATCTCGCCATCAATGATTGTTTTGGTAAACCCATACCCAGTGTACCCATTAGATGAACGCAAAAAAGTAAGAGCGAGGAGGATGACCCATTGAGGCATGCAGGCTGTAGTGTCCGCGCCAACCCATCTGAATTGGCGCGATCACATTTGAAAAAATATATCTTTTCAAGTTCTATTTAGTCCATATGTGTCAAACTAAGGGCGCTGGCTACATCCGCCCGGGCGTAATTATATCCGCCCGCGAGATCATTTTATATACTGTATTATTGTTATTAATGGCCCGGTATATATAGCGCTTGGTAACACAATAAACTACAGATTCCATTATGCAGCTTATTCAGCCGCCTTTGCCGCTAACACTTCTACCACGCTAATCAAGTCTACCTTATGATGCTGCGTTATGGCTGCTGTTTGAGTGGCTGGCGCACTGAGTTTGCACGGCGCTTTTGGTGACTTTGAAGAACAAAACGTCTGACTCCGCTACGCGGCTCATCTCCTTGCGCATGTTTGCAGTAGCACATATCTGTGTGAGAAGCTCTTCTCAGCGATAGACTAACAACAAAACAGCACACAGGAGTTGCCTCACTGATGAACACCTGTAATCCATCCTGAGTAATCTCTACAACACAGAACCTCACACCAAACAGAAACGTAATCTTTGTGGCCAAAAGATGCCAGGCCCAGCCTCTAAAATGACATATGAGCAAAGACAACTGAATGATTTGATTTGTTATTGCACGTAAGAGCCGGGAGTCATCCGCTTTAACAAACAGCCGCATGCACTGACAAGAAATAGCTGTGTGTGTATATATGTAGATATGTATGTATATGTATATATATGTTTATATATGTGTGTGTATGTATGTATGTGTATATATGTAGATATATATGTATGTATATATGTGTATGTATAGATATGTATATATATATGTTTATGTTTATGTGTGTGTAAATGTATAAATATATATATATATATATATATATATATATATATATATATATATATATAGCGATAACAACACTCATCACTACAACAGTGACAAAACAATTACATTGACAATCAGGTTACGTTATTTTCAAAATGTTTCCTTTTCTTTCATTGTTTAACACACTATCTTCTGCTATGGCGCGTGGTATTTTGCTAGTTAGCTATAAATAATGAAAGCATGAATTAATCAACAGAAATAACTGAGCGGCGATCGACATTTTAAACTTAACGATTTACTTAAACTCGCCTACTTTACGAAAGAAAGAAAAAAGCAAAACGCTGTGCCACATCAACTAAGCGGAGACTGCTGCAGGTGGGTGGCAGATGGGTGAAAGCCGCAGGACAGCGCACCCTGAAACGGAAGTGGCAGCAAATAGATTGCATCGGTAGTGCTTTTAGCACTACCATAGAAAATGAAAGGGAAACGTTTTAGGGAGTTTTAGCTAAAGAAGTCTCGCCTGCCACGCGGGAGGTTCGATTCCCGGCCAATGCAGCAGTACTTTTCAAAGACGCAATGTGGCAAATTCTACTCTTCACTGTAATTTCTGTGGAACAAAGAGCGGACGCTGATGAAAGTCTTCCTCGCAGCTCATAGCGTGAACCTTTGAAAGAACGGCGAGTCCTCGATTTTCTATGTAAGCTGCTGGAGTTGAGCCGTCGCCCTGTCTTTCTAAAGTTTCAAGCATGTTTGTAAATCTGCAAGACATACTGCGTCATCGTTCCATCATATTTTCGCACCATCTTAGTTGAAGTAAACATTTTCAAACACTTTTCCGTAAAAGCTTAGAGGCTTCGATCAAAAGGTCAAATTGCTGAGCGTTGCATTCCCTCTCTTGGTCCTTACCCAGTTAAATGGGCAATATCCAGAAACTGTAGTACAAGTGAACATTTACAAGATGACGGCGATGGGATGGGAAGAATCCACTGACATCAGACGGAGAAGCAAAAAATTGACTGGAAGTATCAAACGCGATAATACTTCACATGATATGATGTGAGGAGCTAAATGGAAAACGTCTTGCCAAATGAAAATAAAACAAAAAGGCTTTATTTATGCTTGGAACAATCGTCATCATCCTCGCACGATCACTGCTCAGGTTTAGCATTGGTGGTTCAGTGGTAGAATTCTCGCCTGCCACGCGGGAGGCCCGGGTTCGATTCCCGGCCAATGCAGCAGTACTTTTCAAAGATCTAATGTGGCAAATTCCACTTTCACTGTAATTTCTGTGGAACAAAAGAGGACGGCCGAAAGCAAATGTAGAAAATGTGGCTAACCAGACGGACGCTGATGAAAGTCTTCCGTAGCTCTCAGGAGCGGAGCCTTTGAAAGAAAGCATGGTCCTGAATTTGCTATGTGTTGCAGTCGACAAGCCCTGTCTTTCTAAAGTTTCAAGCATGTTTGTAAATCTGCAAGACATACTGCGTCATCGTTCCATCATATTTTCGCACCATCTTAGTTGAAGTAAACATTTTCAAACACTTTTCCGTAAAAAGCTTAGATGCTTCGGATTAAACGTCAAATTCGCTGAGTTGCATTCCCGAACTCTTGGTCCTTACCCAGTTAAATGGGCAATATCCAGAAACTATAGTACAAGTGAATATTTACAAGATGATCTACAGGAGGAAGAATCCACTGACATCAGACGGAGAAGCAAAAATTTACTGTAAACAGCAAACGCGATAATACTTCACATGATATGATGTGAGGAGCTAAATGGAAAATGTCTTGCCAAATGGGAAAATAAAACAAAAGGTTTTATTTATGCTTGGAACAATCGCCATCATCCCCGCATCTATCACTGCTCAGGTTTAGCATTGGTGGTTCAGTGGTAGAATTCCTCGGCTACGCTGGAGGCCCGGTTCGATTCCGGCCAATGCAGCAGTACTTTCAAAGACGAATGTGGCAAATTCCACTCTTCACTGTAATTTCTGTGGAACAAAGAGACTATCGAGCAAGTGTAGAAAATGTGGCAATCCCACGGACGCGGATGAAAGTCTTCCGGCAGCTCATAGCGTGAACCTTTGGAAAGAACGGGCGAGTCCTCGATTTTCTATGTGTTGCACCTGAGCCGTCGCCCTGTCTTTCTAAAGTTTCAAGCATGTTTGTAAATGTATAGCAAGACATACCGCGCCATCGCTCCATCATATTTTCGCACCATCTTAGTTGAAGTAAACATTTCTGAAAAGACTCTTCCAAAAGCTTAGAGGCTTCCGGATCAAAGGTCAAATTCGCTGAGTTGCATTCCCGAACTCTTGGTCCTTACCCAGTTAAATGGGCAATATCCAGAAACTGTAGTACAAGTGAACATTTACAAGATGACGACAGGAGGAAGAATCCACTGACATCAGACGGAGAAGCAAAAAATTGACTGGAAGTATCAAACGCGATAATACTTCACATGATATGATGTGAGGAGCTAAATGGAAAACGTCTTGCCAAATGAAAATAAAACAAAAGGCTTTATTTATGCTTGGAACAATCGTCATCATCCTCGCATCGATCACTGCTCAGGTTTAGCATTGGTGGTTCAGTAGAAACGCCGCGCCACGCGGAGGCCCGGTTCGACTTCCCGCCAATGCAGCAGTATTCCTTCAAAGACGCGAACGTGGCAAATTCCACTCTTCATTGTAATTTCTGTGGAACAAAGAGACTATCGAGCAAGTGTAGAAAATGTGGCAATCCCACGGACGCATGATGAAAGTCTTCCCGCAGCTCATAGCGTGAACCTTTGAAAGAACGGCGTAGTCCTCGATTTTCTATGTGTTGCACTTGAGCCGTCGCCCTGTCTTTCTAAAGTTTCAAGCATGTTTGTAAATGTAAAAGACATACCGCGCCATCGCTCCATCATATTTTCAGCACCATCTTAGTTGAAGTGAAACATTTTCAAAGACTTTTCCGTAAAAAGCTTAGAGGCTCTCGATTAAAGTTGGGTCAAATCTCGCTGAGTTGCATTCCCGAATCTTGGTCCATACCCAGTTAAATGGGCAACATCCAGAAACTGTAGTACAAGTGAACATTTACAAGATGACGACAGGAGGAAGAATCCACTGACATCAGACGGAGAAGCAAAAAATTGACTGGAAGTATCAAACGCGATAATACTTCACATGATATGATGTGAGGAGCTAAATGGAAAACGTCTTGCCAAATGAAAAAAAAACAAAAAGGCTTTATTTATGCTTGAAACAATCGTCATCATCCTCGCATCTAATACTGTTCAGGGTTTAGCATTGGTGGTTCAGTGGTAGAATTCTCGCCTTCGCCGCTGGAGGCCCGGGTTCGACTCCCCGCCAATGCAGCAGTACTTTTCAAAGACGCAATGTGTGGCAAATTCCACTCTTCACTGTAATTTCTGTGGAACATAGAGACCATCGAGCAAGTGTAGAAAATGTGGCAATCCCACGGACGCATGATGAAAGTCCTCCGGCAGCTCATAGCGTGAACCTTTGAAAGAACGGCGCAGCCCTTCTATTTTCTATGTGTTGCAGCTGAGCCGTCGCCCTGTCTTTCTAAAGTTTCAAGCATGTTTGTAAATGTACAAGACATACTCGCGCCATCGCTCCATCATATTTTCGCACCATCTTAGTTGAAGTAAACATTTTCAAAGACTTTTCCGTAAAAGCTTAGAGGCTTCGGATCAAAGGTCAAATTCGCTGAGTTGACCTCGAATCCTTGGTCCTTACCCAGTTAAATGGGCAATATCCAGAAACTGTAGTACAAGTGAACATTTACAAGATGACGACAGGAGGAAGAATCCACTGACATCAGACGGAGAAGCAACAAAATGACTGTAGGTAAGTGAATGTGACTATACTTCACTGGATATGATGTGAGGAGCTAAATGGAAAACATCTTGCAAAATGAAAATAAAACAAAAAGGCTTTATTTATGCTTGAAACAATCTTCATCATCCTCGCACGATTACTGTTCAGGTTTAGCATTGCTGGTTCAGTGGTAAAATTCTCGCCGCCACGCGGAGGCCCGCCTGATTCCCGCTAATGCAGCAGTACTTTTCAAAGACGCGAATGTGGCAAATTCCACTCTTCACTGTAATTTCTGTGGAACAAAGAGACCGTGAAAGCAAATGTAGAAAATGTGGCTAACCCACGGACGCGTGATGAAAGTCTTCCGGCAGCTCATAGCGTGAACCTTTGAAAGAACGGCGAGTCCTGAATTTTCTATGTGTTGCAGTTGAGCATTAAGCCTGTCTCTTCTAAAGTTTCAAGCATGTTTGTAAATCTCGCAAGATACACGCGCCATCGCTCCATCATATTTTCGCACCATCTTAGTTAAGAGTAAACATTTTCAAACACTTTTCCGCTAAAAGCTTAGATGTTTCGGATCAAGCGTCAAATTAAGCTGAGTTGCATTCCCGAACTCTTGGTCCTTACCCAGTTAAATGGGCAATATCCAGAAACTATAGTACAAGTGAACATTTACAAGATGACGACAGGAGGAAGAATCCACTGACATCAGACGGAGAAGCAAAAAATTGACTGGAAGTATAAACGCGAGTATAATTTCACTGATATGATGTGAGGAGCTAAATGGAAAACATCTTGCAAAATGAAAATAAAACAAAAAGGCTTTATTTATGCTTGAAACAATCGTCATCATCCTCGCCACGATTACTGCTCAGGTTTAGCATTGTGGTTCAGTGGTAGAATTCTCGCCTGCAGCGGGAGGCCGGGTTCGACTCCCCGCCAATGCAGCAGTACTTTTCAAAGACATTAATGTGGCAAATTCCACTCTTCACTGTAATTTCTGTGGAACAAAGAGACCGTCGAGCAAATGTAGAAAATGTGGCTAACCCACGGACGCGTGATGAAAGTCTTCCGGCAGCTCGTAGCGTGAGCCTTTGAAAGAAAGGCGGGTCCTGAATTTTCTATGTGTTGCAGTCGGCGATCAGCTCTGTCTTTCTAAAGTTTCAAGCATGTTTGTAAATCTACAAGACATACTCGCCGCCGCTCCATCATATTTTGGCACCATCTTAGTTGGAAGTAAACATTTTCAAACACTTTTCCGTAAAAAGCTTAGAGGCTTCGGATTAAGCGTCAAATTAAGTGAGTTGCATTCCCAAATCTTGGTCCTTACCCAGTTAAATGGGCAATATCCAGAAACTATAGTACAAGTGAACATTTACAAGATGACGACAGGAGGAAGAATCCACTGACATCAGACGGAGAAGCAAAAAATTGACTGGAAGTATCAAGCGCGATAATACTGCTACATGATATGATGTGAGGAGCTAAATGGAAAACTTGCCAAATGAAAATAAAACAAAAAGGCTTTATTTATGCTTGAAACAATACGCCATCATCCTCGCACGATCACTGCTCAGGTTTAGCATTGGTGGTTCAGTGGTAGAATTCTGCCGCCAGCGCTGAGGCCCGGGTTCGATTCTCGCCAATGCAGCAGTACTTTTCAAAGACGCAATGTGGCAAATTCCACTCTTCACTGTAATTTCTGTGGAACAAAGAGACTATCGAGCAAATGTAGAAAATGTGGCTAACCCACGGACGCGTGATGAAAGTCTTCCGGCAGCTCATAGCGTGAACCTTTGAAAGAACGGCGAGTCCTCGATTTTCTATGTGTTGCAGTTGAGCCGTCGCCCTGTCTTTCTAAAGTTTCAAGCATGTTTGTAAATGTACAAGACATACTCGTCATCGTTCCATCATATTTTCGCACCATCTTATTGAAGACATTTCAGATTTCAGTAAAGCAGAGCTTGGATAAAGGTCAAATCGCAGAGTATTCGAACTTGTCCTTCAGTTAAAAGGCAATATCCAGAAACTGTAGTCAAGGAACAAAGTAACATGGAGATTGACATGAGGAAGCACTACATCAACGGAGAAAGCAAAAATGATGGAGAAATAAAGGAACATCTTACAAATGATAGGAGACAAAGGAAAGTTGCCAATGAATACGAAAGCAAAGTATTGAGCTTGGAACAAGTCATCACCTGCAGCGAATACTGTTCAGTTAGCATTGGTGTTATGGAGAATTCACTGCACGGAACGTTGATTCCGGCCAATGCAGAGATTTTCAAAAGCAAGTGCAAATTCACTCTTCATTATCTGTGAACAAGGTCTCATCCACAAGTGTAGAAATATGGCTACTCACGGTTTAGCATTGAAAGTCTTCGGAGTCATAGCGTGAACCTTTGAAAGAAGGCAGTCTGATTTTCTGTTTGCCCGTGAGCCGTCGCCCGCTTTCTAAAGTTTAGACGATGGTAAATTCAACTCTGTCATCTTCCATCATATTTTTCACATCTTAGTGGAATTTCAAAGACTTATCGTAAGAAGCTTAGAAAATGTTAAGGTCAATCACGCGAGTTGCATTCCACGAATCTTGGTCCTTAGCCAGTAAAGGGAACATTCGAAACTGAGTACAAGTGACATTTACAAGATTTCATGGTGAGTGGAAGTCCACTGACATCAGGCTAGAAGTTCAACATGATTTGAAGTAGCATGACATACTTCACTGATTCATATGTGAGGGCTAAATGGAAACATCTTGCAAATGAAAATAAAACAAAGACTTTATCGTTAAAATCTTCATCATCTCTGACGATCAACTGTCAGGTTTAGCATTGTAGTTCAGTGGTAGAATTCTGCCTCGCACCCAGAGGCCGGTTCATTCCGAAATGCTGTACATGATTTCAAAGACGACAATGTGAGCAAATTCCATTTCATGACATTTCGGGGAGAACAAAGAACTTCTGAGCAATGTGAAAATGTGCGATCACGGACGCATGATGAAAGTGCTTCACGGAGCTCATGAAACCTTCAATGAAAAAGAATGAGAGTCCTCGTTTTCTATGTGTTGCAGTTGAGCACGTCGCCTGTCGTTCTTAAGTTTCAAGCATGTTTGTAAATGTACATGACATCCTGCGCATCGTTCCATCATATTTTCGATTCCATCTTAATTGAAGTAAACATTTCAAGACTTTTCAAAAGGGTTAGAGGCTTGATTAAAGGTCAAATTCACTTTGAGTTGCATTCGAATCTTGGTCCTTACCGTTAAATGGGCAATATCCAGACAATGTAGTAAAGTGAACATTTACAAATGGACGGATGAGAATCCACTGACATCAAGCGGAGAAGCCAAATTGACTGAAGTAAACCAGTGAGTCCTATTCATGATATGATGTGAGGAGCTAAATGAACGCCTTCTTCAAATGAAAATTCAAAAGCATGTTTTATGCTTGAACAATCGATCATCTCGCATCGATTCTCATCAGTTTTAGCATTGTGGTTCAGTGGTAAAATTTCAGCCTGTTGCGGGAGGCCGAGGTTCGATTCGGCAATGCAGCTGAGTACTTCCAAAGTGCTTGGCAAATTCACTCTTCACTGTAATTTCTGGGAACAAAGATATCGAGCAAATGTAGAAAATGTGAACATTACCGACGGCGATGATGAGAAGTCTCGCAGCTGCATAGCGGAGAAGAAAAGCAAGTCCTATTTTCTATGTTGAGTGAGGGCTTCATTACATAATAGTTTCAACATGTTTGTAAGAGCTAAAGACATAGCGTCATGTCCATCAATATTTTACAAATCTTAGTTGAAGTAAACATTTCAAACACTTTTCGTAATAGCTAGGTCTTGGATTAGGTCAGGTTCGCTGAGTTGCATTCCGACCTTGGTCCTACCCAGTTAAATGGCAATATCCAGCTAGTACATGAACTTTACAAGATGGCGACAGGAGAAATCCACTACATCACGGGCATAAAATCTGTGGAAGTATAGGACTATACTTCACTGATAGTGTGAGGAGCTAAATGGAAAACATCTTGACCAAATGAAAATAACAAAAAGCTTTATTATGCTTGAAACAATGTCATCATCCTCGTCGATACTTAGAGCATGCTGGTTCAGTGTTTCTAGTGGCAGTTGAGCGTCGCCCTGTACTTTCAAAGTGTCAAACATTTTGTAATCTGACAAGACATATCGCTGTATGTTCCACATATTTTCGCCTCATCTTAGTTGAAGAAACATTTTCAGAAGCTTTTCTAAAAGTTAGAGTTGTAAGTCAAAATTCGCTGGTTCCATTCCCGAACTTTTCCCTTCCAGTTAATGGCAATATCCAAACATGAGCTTTGACAAGGTAGAACACCTTTACAAGATGGCGACAGGAGGAAGAATCACTGACATCAGGCGGAGAAGCAAAAATTGACTGGAAGTATCAAGCGATATACTTCATGATATGATGTGAGGAGCTAAATGGAAAACGTCTTGCAAATGAAAAAAACAAAAGGCTTTATTTATGCTTGAAACAATCGTCATCATCCTCCGATACTGTTCAGGTTTAGCATTGTGGTTCAGTGGTAGAATTCTCGCCTGCCACCTTGGAGGCCGTTCGATTCGGCAATGCAGATCTTTCAAAGCGCATGTGCAATTCCACTCTTCACTGTAATTCTGTGGAACAAAGACTCGAGCAATGTAGAAAATGTGGCAATCCACGGAGCTGATGAAAGTCTTCCGGCAGCTCTGCGTGAACCTTTGAAAGAAGGCGAGTCCTCGATTTTCTATTGTTGCAGTTGAGCCGTCGCCCTGTCTTCTAAAGTTTCAAGCATGTTTGTAAATGTACAAGACATACTCGTCATCGTTCCATCATATTTCGCACCATCTTAGTTGAAGTAAACATTTTCAAAGACTTTTCCGTAAAAGCTTAGAGCGGATTAAAGGTCAAATTGCTGAGTTGCATTCCCGAAATCTTGGTCCTTACCCAGTTAAATGGCAATATCCAGAAACTGTAGTACAAGTGAACATTTACAAGATGGCGACAGGAGGAAGAATCCACGACATCAGCGGAAGCAAAAATTGACTGGAAGTATCAAGCGCGATAATACTTCACATGATATGATGTGAGAGCTAAATGGAAAGCGTCTTGCCAAATGAAAAAAACAAAAACTTTTATGCTTGACAATCGTCATCATCCTGTACAATTACTGCTCAGGTTTACTGTGGTTCAGTGGTAAATTCTCGCCTGCCGCGCGGGAGGCCAGTTGATTCCCGCCAATGCAGCAGTACTTTTCAAAAGCAAGTGGCAAATTCCACTCTTACTGTAATTTCTGTGGAACAAGAGACATCGAGCAAGTGTAGAAAATGTGGCAATCCACGGAGCATGATGAAAGTCTCCGGCAGCTCATAAGCGTGAACCTTTGAAAGAACGGCAGTCCTCGATTTTCTATGTTTGCATTGAGCCGTCGCCCTGTCTTTCTAAGTTTCAAGCATGTTTGTAAATTACAAGACATTGGACTGCCCGGCTGAAAACCGGGGTTGACCCCTGTTCCCGACAAGCTTTTTTAAATTAAAACCTTTATTAAAACCCGGGGGAAAAATTTTAAAATTTTGTAAAAAAATTTTAAAATTTTTAAAAAAAAGGTTCTTAAAATCCCTTTTTATTTCAATTTTTCCCCCTTAAAGGGGTTTTCCAAAGGGAAAAGGTTTTTCAAAACCCCCGGGAAAAAACCCCCCCAAGAGAAAAAAAGGGTTTAAAAAAGGTTTTAGGTAAGGAAAACTAAAAAAAAAAAACCCCAAACTTTTTAAAAAAAAAAGGGGTTTTTTAAAATTTTTTAAAATACATTCGGCGAAAAACTTGCGGGGGGAAAAAAGCGTAAAACCGGGTTCTTCCCCAAGGGAGGGAAAAAACTTTGTAAATTTAAAAAAAAAATTTTTTTTTGGGAAAAAAAAACACCCCGGGGTTGGGGTTTTTGGGTTAAAAAAGGGCCCCCCCAAAAAAAGGGGAGGCCACCCTTTTTCAGGGGCCGGGTTCCCCCCCTTTTTTTTTTTGGGTTTTAAAACAAAAATTTTCTTAATTTGAACCCCGGAATAAAATTTTTGCTTTTTTAAAAGCTTGACCATAAATCAAATTCCTTTTTTTGACCTTGGCCCCCCCTTTAAAACAAAATTTTAAAATGTAAAAGGAAATTTAAAAGGGAAAGGGGAAAAAAAGGGGGAAAAAAAAAATTTAAAACAAAAAAAATTTAAAAAATTTAGGGAAAAGGGAAAATTTTTAAAAAAAAAAAAAAATTTTTTTTTTTTTTGAAAAAAGAATTTCAAAAACGCAGGGAAGGGGATTAAACCCCCAGGGGGGGGTTGGGCCCCCTATCAAAGGTATTTGGCTAGAACCTTAAATGAATAACAAGGAATAAAATGAACAAGTAGAATGGTTCCCCAGGGGAAAGGGCCTGATATGCCCTTTAAAACGGGTAGCCTCGTTTTTAAGTTTCCCCCCTGTTTTTCAAATTAAGAGTTAATTAAAAATATGGCCCCTCCAAATTTTCACACTTTGAGAAATTTTAAAACTAATTAATTTAAGGTTCATCAATCCTTCATTTCTTCGGCCCTTACAATTAAATACAAATGAATAAAGGGAAATTTACAATCAGTGAAAAAAATAAACTAAGAAAAGCCCAAAAAAATGTAGGTAAATGAAGTGACTCTTCCTTAAAAGAGATTAAAATTAAAAATTTATACAAAAAATTTATTATGCTTCAACGGAACATTTCCCCCACTTAGGTTAGTTTGGGTTTTGGAAAATTTGGCGCTTGATTTACTAAAGAGCAAGAAATTTTTAAAGCCAATTGGAAACCCTTTGTAATTCTTGAACAGGCCGCGGAAATTGGAAAATGGTAACCCCGGCAAGGAAAGCTTCCTATTTGTTTTTGAAAAAGGACTTGTCATTTTTATTTTTAACCCTTTAAGTTTAAGCATTTTTAACTGCAGAAAACCGCCAGCCTCTTTTTGTCTATTAATGGGCTTTCAAACACTTTCCGTAAAAGAATTCAAAGCAAATTCCAGTTGTTCCAATTTGGTCCTCTCCAGTAAAGGGAAATTCCGAAAATAGTCAAGATAAATTCAAAATTGCGGGGAATTGGGGTCCTAAAGGAAACAAAATTATAAATTAAACCAAATCCCCCAAAAGATGAGGAAAGAATCAAAGAAAAAAAAAAGGGTTTAATTAAACCCAATCCCGCTTATACCCGGGAAATTGGGTTCAGGAAATTTTTACCTGGACGCCCTTTCCAATCCCGCGTTTTGGCCCTGGCAAACCCTCCAACCTTTTGGAACAAAGAGCCTAAAAATGTGAAAAATTTCCCCACTGGCCCCAAAAAATTCCGCAGGAAGGGATTGGAAAACCGGTCCTGAATTTCCTTGGCCCATTTCCTTAAATTTAAGAGTTAAAATTAAGGAGGCCTGCCCAATTTTAAATTTTACCCCCTTAATGAAATTCAAACATTTCCGTAAAAATTTTAATGCCGATTAAACTCCCAAAAACCCAGTAAAAACCTGGTTGGCTACCAGTAATGGCATATCCGGAAACTTTAAAAAAATTAAAAAAGGACTAATGGAGGAAAAACCACTCTGCGAAAAAAAAATTTGGGGTAAAGAGTAAAATTTAATATAAGTGTTTAGGGAAAAGCGCCCAAAGAAAAATAAAAAAAGTTTATTACTAAAACGTATTTCTGAACAATACCAGTTACTTGGTGGTCATGGGAAATCTCGCCGCCAGGCCCGGGGTTTGACCCAGCCGGCTTTAAAATAATGGGAAATTCCCTTCACTGTAATTTCCTGTGGGAAAAAAGACCCTCGTTTTGGAAAATTGGCAACCACGGACGCTGAAAGTCCCGCCTATTAACCTTTAAAAAAGGCGGTCATTTTTTTAATTTCCCTCCCTTCTTTCTAAATTTCAAAGTTTTGTAATGTGACAAGACATCAGGCACGTCCAATTTCACACCCTCCGTTAAAAAACAGAATTTTAAACCCGGGGGGGTCAGTCAATTGTCTCCAAATTGGAATACCAAAATGGAATAAACAAAATAAATTTTAAAATTATAGGGAGAAACAATTTTTAGGAGAAAAATCAGGTAATGAGTGAATTTAAAAATTTGAGAGCAAAAAGGAAACCCTTTAAATAAAAAAAGTCTTATTTATTTAAAATTTACATTCCCCGGGAATTCGGCCCAGCGGGTTTGAGGCTCCCCCTTTTTAGGTTCTATTCCCTTTCAAATTTTTAAAATTTTTTAATGAAAACCTTTACTTAATTTTTGGAACAAGAGTTTAGAATTAAAATTTCCAAAAGTTTAAATCTTGGAGTGTGCAACCTTTAAAATGGTCCTTCATTTTTAATTGCGTTACCGCTTTCAAATTTGCATTTTTAATAACATTTAAAATCCAAATTTTGCGATTTTAATAAATTTTAAGATTTTCCAAAAGAAAAAAGGAAATTTTGGTTTATTTTGATCGTCCTACCATTAAAAGGCAATCAGAAACTAAAAGTGAATTTTAAATGAACGGGGAAAACCCGGAATGCAAAAAAAAAATGAAAAAGGCTTATTCTGAAAAGAGGATCCAAAAATTTAAAATTTAAAAAAAAAGGCTTAATTGCAAAAAAATCCTCGGAAACAATCTTTTTTAATTGGTGGCGGGAATTCCCTTGCCCGTTTGTAAATTCAACCCCGCAAGGGAATTTTTAAAGACAAAGTGAAATCCTCGAATTTTTTGAACAAAAACCCGGGAAAAAAAATTGGGCCTGAGTAGTTGAACTTCCACTTAAAGGGTTAAAAATAGTCCCTCATTTTATGGTTTAGGAAAGGGCAACTTTTTTAAATTAATATGGTTTAAATCAAATTTCTGGTTCGTCCAAATTTCTCCCCGTAATGAATAAACAATTTAAAACTTTTAAAAGTTGGGGGGATCAACATTGTGGGCTAAAATTTCTTAACCTAGTAGGGATATCGAAATAGAGTAAAAACATTTACAAATGAAAAAAAATTAAAACTTTAAGGAAAAAAAAAAGATTAAATAATATCTTCATGGGATAAATTTGGGGCTAAGGAAACCCTTTCAAAGAAAACAAAAGGTTTATTATGCTTCACTCAATTCCGACATCTCAGGTTAGCATTGGTGTCAGTGGTAGAATTCTCGCCTGCTACGCTGAGGCCGGTTCATTCCCGCCAATGCAGCAGTACTTTTCAAAGACTAATGTGGCAAATTCCACCTTCCCTATTTTGGAACAAAGAGACCGTCGAGCAAATGTAGAAAATGTGCTAACCACTGCGCAGATGAAAGTCTTCCGCAGTCGAGGAGCCTTAAGAAAGTTCATGGTCCTGAATTTTCTATGTTGCAGTCGAGACGCTCTTTCTAAAGTTCAAAGCATGTTTGTGAATTCAAGACATACGCGCATCACCATCGTTTTCAAGACATCTTAGTTGAAGTAAATTTAAACTTTTCCGTAGCTGTGTTCGATTAAACGCAAATTGGCTGAGTTGAATCCAATCTTGTCCTTACCAGTTAAATGGCAATATCCAGAAACTAAGTACAATGCATTTACAAGATGACGACAGGGAAGAATCCACTGACATCAGACGGAGAAGCAAAAATTGACGAGAGTATCAAATCAATACTTCCATGATATATGTGAGGAGCTAAATGGAAAACGTCTTGCCAAAATGAAATAAACAAAAGGTTTTATTTATGCTTGAACAAGCTATCTCCGAATCTAATACGCTCAGGTTTAGATTGGTGGTTCAGTCGAGATTCCTACTGCCACGCTGGAGCCGTTATTCCCCAAATGCGCAGTACTTTTCAAAGACCAATGTGGCAAATTCCACTCTTCACGTAATTTCGGAACAAAGAGACTTTGAACAAAGGAAATGTGAATCCTACGGACGCATGAAAGTCTTCCGAGCTCAAGGAACCTTTGAAAGAAGGCAGTCCTCATTTTCAGTGTTGCAGTTGAGCCGTCGCTTCCTTTGTAAAGTTTCAAGTATGTTTGTAAATGTACAAGACATCCGCCATCGTCCATCATATTTTCTGCAACATCTTAGTTGAAGTAAACATTTTCAAAGACTTTTCCAAAGCTAGGGCTTGAAAGGTCAAATTCGCTGAGCGTCTAAATTGCCTTTCCCAGTTAAATGGGTAATATCCAGAAACTGAGTACAAGTGAACATTTACAAGATGACTGATAGGAGGAAGAATCCACTGACATACGGAGAAGCAACAAAATGACGAGTAATGTGTACTATCTCTGATTTGAGGAGCAATGAAAACTCTTGCAAAAGAAAAAAACAAAAGGTTTTATTATGCTTGAAACAATCTTATCATCCTCAGATTTTACTTTCAGGTTTAGCATTGTGGTTCAGTGGAGAATTCTCGCCTGCCACGCTGGGCGGTTCGATCGCCAATGCGCAGTATCTTTCAAAGACGAAAGTGGCAAATCCACTCTTCACTGTAATTTCTGTGGAACAAAGAGACCTCGAAAGCAAAAAGAAAATTGTAACCCAATGCGGATGAAAGTCTCCGCAGTCAAGCGTGACCTTGAAAGAAAGGCGAGTCCTAATTTTCTATGTGTTGCAGTTGAGCTGCCGCCTTTTTTCTAAAGTTTCAAGCATGTTTGTAAATTGCAAGACATACTGGGCCCTCGTCATCAATTTTCGCACATCTTAGTTAGAAGAATTTGATTCGCTCAAAAGCTTAGAGCTTTGATCAAAGGTCAAATTTCTGAGTTGCATTCCCTCCTTGGTCCTTACCCAGTTAAATGGGCAATATCCAGAAACTGTAGTACAAGTGAACATTTACAAGATGACGAAGGGAAGAACCACTACATAACGGAGAAGCAAAAATGACTGAGAAACGCTGTTAATCTACACTGATATGATGTGAGGAGCTAAATGGAAAACCCCTTTCAAATGAAAATAAAACAAAAAGGTTTATTTATGCTTAAAAACATCATCCAAGACATATGCTCAAGGTTTAGATTGGTGGTTAGTGGTAAATCTCGCTGACCGGGTAGGCCGTGTCGACCCGCAATGCAGCAGTATTTTCAAAGACGAATGTGGCAAATCCCCTCATCATTTCTGGAACAAAGAGACCGCGAGCAAATGTAGAAAATGGGCAACCCCGGACGCTGATGAAAGTCTTCCGAAGCTCAGTAGCTGACCTTTGAAAAAGTCTGGTCCTGAATTTTCTATGGTTCAGTGGAGCCGCCGTGTCTCTAAAGTTTCAGCTGTTTGTAATCTGCAAGACATACCGCGCCATCGCTCCAATATTTCCATCATCTTAGTTGAAGTAAACATTTCACATTTTCCGAAAAGTTAGAGCTTCGGATAAGCAAATCCGAGTTGCATTCTAACTTGGTCCTTACCCAGTTTAAATGGGCATATCCAGAAACTTAGTAAAGTGAACATTTACAAGATGACGACAGAGGAAGAATCCACTGACATCAGATCGAGAAGCAAAATTGACTGAAGTAAAATTAATACTTCCGAGAATGATGGGACAAAGGAAAATCTTGCCAAATGAAAAAAAAACAAAAGGCTTTATTTATGCTTGAAAAATCAATACCTGCAATAAACCAGGTTTAGCATGGTGGTCAGGGTAAAATTTCGCCTGCACGCTGAGGCCCGGTTCATCCGGCCAAAGGCAGTACTTTCAAAGACCAGTGGCAAATTCAATTACTGTAATTTCTGTGAACAAAGATCTCGAGCAATGTAGAAAATGTGGTAACTCAGGACGCTGTGATGAAAGTCTCCCGGGCTATAGCGTGAGCCTTTGAAAGAAAAGGAGTCCATTTTCTATAGTTGCAGTTGAGCGCCGCCTCTGTCTTTCTAAAGTTTCAAGCATGTTTGTAAATGTACAAGACATACCGCGCATCGTTCCATCATATTTTCGCACCATCTTAGTTGAAGTAAACATTTTCAAAGACTTTTCCGTAAAAGCTTAGAGGCTTCGATAAAGTCAAATTTGAGTTGCATTCCGAACTTGGTCCTTACCCAAGTTAAATGGGCAATATCCAGAAACTTAGTAAATGAAATTTACAAGATGACGACAGGAGGAAGAATCCACTGACATCAGACGGAGAAGCAAAAATTGACTTGAAGTATCAACGAAATACTTCATATGATTAAAGATAGGAGCTAAATGGAAAAACCCCCAAATGAAAATAAAACAAAAGGCTTTATTATGCTGAACAACGTCATCATCCGCAATAGTTCAGGTTTAGCATTGTGGTTCAGTGGTAGATTCCGCTTCCCGCGGAGGCCCGGTTTCGACCGCCAATGCAGCAGTACTTTCTCAAAGACGAATGTGGCAAATTCCACTCTTTAGTAATTTCTGTGGAAAAAAAGCCACAATGTAGAAAATGCTAATCCACGGAAGCTGTGAAAAAGCTCCGCATCATATGAGCCTTAAGGAAGGCTGCTGAAAGTTTCTGTTAAACGTGACCTTAGGCGCCTCTAATTTCAACATGTGTTGTAAGAACATCCTCCATGTTCAAGCTTTTGACATTAAAGTAATCATTTTAAAATTTTCCGACCTTAAGTTCGAATTAACAATTGCTTTAGTTATGCTGAAAGGTCACACAGGTTAAATGGAAATCCAGAAACTAAGTTAAAGAACATTACAAATGAGTCAAGGAGGGAAAATGACAGAGGAGAAGAAAAATGACTGAAGTAAAAAATTATAACTTCACAGATAGATGTGAGGATAAATGGAAAGTCAAATGGAAAATTCAAATGTTATTTACTGGCTATCATCCTCAACATCATCCGCTCAAATTCAGATTGTGGTTGTGGTAGAATTACCTCGCCAGCGGAGAGCCCGGGGTCAACCCGGGCCAATGCAGGACTTTCAAAGACGCAATGTGGCAAATTCACTCTTCACTGTAATTTCTGTGGAAAAAGACGTCGAAATGTAAAATGTGGCTAACCCACGACGGCGAGAAAGTCTTCCGGCAGCTCATAGCGTGAACCTTTAAAGAAGAAGCGTCCTGAATTTTTATGGTTGAGTTGGCCTGCCCTGTCTTTCAAGTTTCAACATGTTTGTAAATGCAAGACATACGCGCATCCTCCATATATTTTCGCACCATCTTAGTTGAAGTAAACATTTTAAAACCTTTTCCGTAAAAAGCTTGAGGGCTGGATAAAGATTCACGATTGCATTCCCGTCAATTGGTTAACCTTAAAGGCAATATCCAAACATTTACAAGAACTTACAAGTGAGAAGGAAGATCACTGACAAACCGAGAAGCAAAAAAGGAGGGAAGCAAAATTATTACATGATATATTGAAAAATGGAAACCTCTTCAAAAAAAAAAAAAAAAGGCTTTACAATCTTGAAACAATCATTCCTGGCATTATCACTGCTCAGGTTTAGCATTGCGGCCGTGAAACGCCAGTCATCCCGGATGGCGTTCGAGCCCAATGTGAGTACTTTCAAGCGCTAATTCGTGGAACAACCCCGAATTCTGTGAACAAAGTGCCACAAGTGTAGAAAATTTCGAACCACCGACCTTGAATCAGGGTTTTGCGACTTTTCAAATTGGAATAACCAATCCTGTCATTTCTATTCAGTTGTGACATGCCTTCAAAGTTTAAGCATTTTTGTAAAGCAAAATGAAGCAACTCCATCATATTTTCGAAGTTAGTTGAAGAAAATTTTCAAACTGAGCATTCCGAAAGGTTTCCGGTTAAATGGGAAATCCGACTTTGTCAATCAAATTTCATGTTCAGAGGAAATTTCCTGAAACGTAGGAAAGTGAAATTAAAATCAAGGGAAGAACCACTGACATATGAGAAGCAACAAAATGACTGTGGAAGTGAAGACATAATTACTGTATGGGAGCTAAATGGAAAACTCTGCAAATGAATTAAACAAAGGTTTTAGTGCTTAACAATCTCCTCGCCGGCCGGTTATAGCATATGCTGGTACATTAAAATGCTGCGATCCATCTTCCCCTGTAATGGACAGTACTTTTAAAACGGCAATGGGAAATCCAATTCCCTGATGAATTCCGAGACAAGAGAACCTGAAAGAGCAAGTTGAAAATGTAGGACGCTGGATAAAGTCTTCGAGCCATTCAACCTTTGAAAGACAAGACTCCTCGATTTTCAGTTATTACGCCGCCTTTTCTAAAGTTTCAAGAGTTTGTAAAAAAGATATACCGGCATGTCCAAATTAGTATTTTCCGACCATCTTGGCTTGAGTTAATGAAATTTTGTTAAAAGTGACATGTTCTGGATAAAGGCAAATCGCTGATTTAGGCGAATTGGCTTACCCATTAAATGCAATATCCAAAATAGTGACTAAGTGAAATTTACAAGAACGAGGAGAAAAAGAAATCAACAAAAGCTTAATTACTGAAACAATACTATACTCGATTTTGTGAGTTAGATTATGGTAAGTCTTCAAAAAAAAGAAAAGGGTTTATGCATGAATATCCATTTTATACCATTGCAATTCCTTACTTGGTTTCTGTGGTAAATCCGCACGTGGGAGGCCGGTCCTACCGCAATGCAAGTTTCCAAAGCTAATAGTCCCTCCTTTATTTTAGGGGATCCCACGCAATGTAAAAGAAATTTAGACGCAATGATAAGTTCGCGCATGGCCAACCTTTAAGAACTTAAGGTATTTTTAACTTTGCCTAAAAGCTCATTCTTTTAAGTTTAAATTTGTAAAAGACAGAATAACTGCGTCGCCGTCATATTTGCAACAAATGAAGTAAACATTTCAAAATTCCGAAATTAGAAGGCTTCGGGATAAGGTCAAAGGAGTTGATCCGAACTTGGCTTACCCATATGTGGGCTCAGAACTGTAGTACAGTGAAATTACAAATACAAAGGTAATCCACTGACACGTCTAGAAGCCAAATTGTAGTTAAGAGATTGGTTCATGATATATGTGGGCCTAATTGGAAAACGTTCAAAGACAATAAAAAAGGCCTTTATTTATGTGAAATTAACCTTCATCCGCAATTTATACTGTTGGTTTAGCAATTTTGGTTAAGTGGAATTCCGGGGCCCGAGGAGAGGCCCGGCACCCAAGCGAACCTTTAAAGACGAGGCTAAATTTCTATCTTCACTTGTGATTTCTGTAAAAGCATGAAAGTAGAAATGCAACCATGGTCGCATATTATTTGCAGCTCTAGTGGAAACCTTGAAAATCGGTCATTTTGTGTTGCAAGGTGAGCCAGTTCGCCCTGATCCTTTCTATTCCAAGTTAATGGCAAATTACAAACTATCGCCATCCTTCAAATTTCGACAAGGAACATCATTAAAAAATTCAAACTATAAAGCTTAGTGTCGGATAAACTCTGATTGATGGTTGCATTGGAAACATTTGGCTACCTAAAAATGGATATAAACTGAACAAAAACATAAATTTTAAGGTTAAGCATAATCATGAGGGGGCAAAATTATTACAATGAAGTGCATATTCCGGTTGATTTAGGAGTATTTAAAACGCTTAAAAAAATAATCAAAACTTTATTTATGTGGAAAAAGACCTCACGAGAAAATGCAAGTCGACTGGTTCAGTGGAAATTCCGCAGCAGCTGAGGCCTTAACGCCTGAATTGCAGTATTGAAAGACCCTCGCAATTTTTTCAAATTAAATTTTGTGAAAAACAACCGCAGTCATGTTCATGTTCCCACAGTTATGAAAACTTTCCAACCTCGTAAACCTTTGATGGTTAAGGTCCAATTCTGTTTCAGCCCAACTGTCCTTCCTTAAAGTGAAAAAAAATTTTAAATGTGAAAAATTACAAGCCGCAGAAGTCAGACATCTTAGTGAGAAGAAATTTAATTCCGAAAATTAAAGCTTCATTAAGTCAATTGAAGTTCTTCAATGAAAACAAACATAAAGGTTATATCTTAAACATGCACGTCAAATTTACGAAATTCAGGAAAGATTTGGTACATGGTAAGAAATTAAGGGTAGCACGCGATTCGATTCTGCACATATATATATAGGAAAATGGAAAAACCCCCAATGAATTAAGGAATTATAGCTGAAGCAAGATACGAGTAATACGGCATATAATGTGTCGGGAATCTCGCGACCTGAAGGCAGGCTGACTCCGATCAAGTTACATTAGTGCACTGCTCATTCCTAGTTTCATGTTTTTCAGTGGTACAAGACACATGGCACGTTAATTTCCCATCATGAGTAAATTTCAAAGCTTGCGTAAACTTGAAGTTGGATAAAGGTCAATTTGCTATTTTTCAGAACTCTGGCCTACCCTTAAAGGCAATCAAATTGTAAAGTAACATTCAAGCCATGAGAAAATTTCCGAATCATGGGTGAAGAAAATCGACTTCTGGTAAAAGTTAAGCTTCTGGATAGTAAAGTAAATGGACTATCTTCAAATTTTAACTAACATTAAATGACAATCATCAGATCCGTGCGTACAGGGTTTAGATTCGTACGTGGAAGAATCCTGACCCAAAAGGGAGCAAAATGATTGGAAGTGAGAGACTTTACAAAGGCAAAGTGGAGATCCACTTCGGAAAATCTTGGAAGACAAAGAAACCGGGGTTTAATGTGGCTAAACCGCACGTCATGAAGATTCGCAGGCTTCATTAGGGGGGGAATCGTCCTGCTTCGGGGTTTGCATGGCCGGCATTCTTTCAAATCGAAAAGTTGAAATCGCCAAGCATGTATTTTTAACATATCCACACAGTTAGAAATTGGACATCGAACCTTCGAAAGCTTGATGTCATACGGAACTTGAAGCAGTGCTCCGAACTTTTAGTTGCAGTTGAATGCCAGCCTCTCTAAATTTCAAAATGTTTAAACCAGAAAGTCCACTGTCACGTACCCCTACTGAGTTAAGCAAATTTTCACATTTTTGAAAAGTTAAAGGACTTTCAAAGAAAACAAAGGCTTCTTAACTTTGGCTTACGTAAATGCATACCAGAAACCTAGCAGCAAATTTCAGGTGAATTTAGTGCCACGGGAACGGGTGAACGGCAAAATGACATTCAAAGGTAATGCAATTCACTGTAATGTAGGCTTAATGAAAAGTTGCCCAAAAATAAACAAAAGGTTTTTTATGCTTGACAATCATCATCCTCGCACTCATACTGTCAGGTTTAGATGGGTTCAGTGGTAATTCTCACTGCCAGCTGAGGCCGGTTCATTCCCCTATCAGCAGTACTTTCAAAGTTAATGGCAAATTCACTCTTCACTGTAATTTCTGTGAACAAAGAGACTAAAATTGAAAATGTTTGCAATCCACGACTTATGAAGCTTGACAAACTAACTTTGATGATTCGAACCTGTTTTTAGTTATGGGAGTTCAGCATTTTGTAAAGTTCAAGTTTGTATACAAGAATCCACGCATCACAAATTTTCCAATTTAGTTAAGTGAAAATTTCATCTTCCGAAACTTAGAGCTTCGATAAAGGCAATTTGCAATGAACAAAACTTTATTTCTTACAAAATGGCAATCCAACTGATAAGGAATATTAGTGGTAAAGGGGGAGAACTACTCAACGGAGAGATGATGGAATAAATATACTCAAGGCATGAGTAGGAAATCAACTTTCAAAAAAGATACAAAGTTTAAATTTGGAACATCGACATCCTCGAGGAAACTTTCGGCTTAGCACCTTTATGGAGAATGGCTAGTCCTCTTCTTTGTGCAAGCCGTGCTTTTCAAAGTGCAAGCAATTTTGTAAATGGAAAAAAGGATCTTAAAGCATATTGAGAATTGTTGAATCCCAGGACCAGTGAAAGTCTTCGCATCTGGAAGTCAAAAAGGAGCTCATTTCTTGTCTGCAATTAAGGCCTCTTCAAAGTAAACATTTTAAAAAAAAAGGCTGCCCATAATTGCGAACCCGATTTGAAGTAAACCTACTGTAAAGATTCGGAAAAGAGGTTCGATAAAGGCAAATTCGCTGATTGTATCCAATCTGGCTCACATGAATGACTTCAAGATTAGCAGTGACTTAAATACGTCATGAGGGAACCATGACACAAAATATTGGAAAGTATCAAAGACATATTCAATATTTTGGCAGTGGAAAAGCCTTGCAGGAATAAAAGGCTTAGTTAAACCGGCCATTCGCCTTTATGTCGGGTTGAAATGTGGTTCAGTCGTAGAATCCCGCAAATAGGCGTTAACCCCAAGCAGTATCTTCAAGATGCAATTGGCAATCCCTTCTATTTGGACATAAGCGAAAGAAGTGAAAATGCTAACCCAGGTGCTGATAATCTTCCCAGCTATATAGACCTTTGAAGAAGTCAAATTTCTAAAGTTGCGGGAAACGCGGTGCTCAAAATTTCAAATTTTAAAGCAAACTTATTATGTCCATCAAATTTACAAGTCTTATGAAGAAAAATTTAGCTTTTCGGAAAATTATTGAAAAGCATTTCATTTGATTTGGGCCTACGGAAAGGGGTTCGAAATTGAGACAATGAAACTTTTCAAAGGCCATGGGAAATTTCCCCTACTTACGAATCTGTGGAAAAAAGTGATAAGTGTGAAATGCGCCCCCGTGAGAGGCTAAATGGAAATCCGGGGCCCAAGTAAACCAAGTTATATCTGGAATTTCATTGCGTTAGTAGCCGCTTTTAAAGTTCAGAGTTTTTAAGCAACCTGAGGTGGTTCATCAATTTTCGCACATCTTATTGAAGTAACATTGAAAATTCATTATTAATCTGTGGAAAGAAATAAGCGAGAGTTGAAATGTTAATCCATGGAAGAGAAATCTTTATAAAGGACTTTAAAGAAGCAATATCTGATTCAGGAAAGCTACCTGTCAAAGTAACTTTGTAAATGACAAAAAGCGCAGCCAATAAAACAAAATTATTAGTAAAAATTTTCCTTCCTAATTTGGGGGTATTGGAAATTTGATCCAAGGCTTGCAAAGCAATTTAAAACTTGAAATGTTATAATTCGAAAGGAAAACCTGACATCAGCGGGAAGTAAAAGACGGTAATGAAGACTTAAAAGGATGTGGGAGCAAATGGAAATCTGAAAAAAAAAAAGGTTTTTTTTCAATTTGGCCCTTACCCAAAATCTCCCTCAGTTGAATTTGGGTTGTGGCTCTCCCGAGTTTCCTTCACCCCTGCAAAATTAAAGTTGTTTAATGGCAAATTCCTTCGTTTTTGAAAAAGGACAAAAATGAAAATTGGTAACCAGGACGGGAGAAATCTTCCAGCCAAAGCAATTGAAAGAAAAGTACCCCATTTTGGTAAAAGGGGGCGCCTGTTTTCAAAGTTTAAAATTTTTTAAAAGGGATCCAAGGGATCCTCCTCAATTTTTTCAATTTGTTGGTAAAAATTTTTGCTTTTTTAAAAGAGGGGGTTCGGGTTGGCAAATTTTTTGGGGCCCCAATTTGTTTCCCATTAAATGGGAAAAAGGGAAAATTGACAAGTGCTTTAAATGCAAGGGGGAAGAACCCGCAGCAAAGCAAAAATTTTAGGGGGAAAAGGGTTATTCACTGTATTTTAAATTTTAAAAAAAATTTTTAAAAAAAAAACAAAAAGGCTTTTTTATGTTAAACAATAATACCTCCCTTCTTTAGGTTTTGATTTTGGTTAGGGTAAAATTTTCCCCCTTGCCTGGGGGGGGTTTCCCCCAAAGGCAAATCCAAAGACAAGTGGGAAAATTCCCCTTAGAATTTTTTGGGGGCAAAGAGAACCCAAAAAATGAGAAAAATCAACCAAAAGGGGTGAAAGTTGAGCTAACGCGCCTTTTAAAAAAAAAGGCCCCTTTTTTTTGTGGCACTTACCCCCTTTTCTTTAAAAATTTCCCTGGAAAATTCGCAACGGCCATGTCCCAATTTTTCAATTTAGGAAGGGAAACATTTTCAAAATTTTTGAAAAAAGGGCTTGAAAAGGGCGAGTTGCACCCAAATTTGGGCCCCCCAGTTTGGGAATTAGAAACGGGGCGGGAAATTTTTTAAAAAAAGAACCGGAGGAAAAACCCCGCTTTAAAAACCAAAAAAAGTTAAATTAAACTTATTTCCCAAATTGGGACTAAAAAAAAACTTTCAAAAAAATCAAAAAGGGTTTTTTTGA
>NW_024378847.1:0-21957 GCF_016835505.1 Polypterus senegalus
CTTTTACAAAACGGAAAGATGTATATTTTTTTCCTAGTTAGATTCGGGCATGTCTGCACTAGTTACAATCGACTATGTCAATTGTTGAGATCCATAACAATGACTTATAACAACAATGTATAACAGAATGAATTAACAATTCATAAGCTATATGTTTAGGCATTGTCTTCTTTTCAACCCTCTAGACCATTGTTGTTCTTTTCAAGACTTCTGTCTACCAGTTGCAAAGCTAATTTGCTTGTCATTTCTGTTTTATATACAGATGTTAAGTGTTTACTCAGTGTGGCATGTTCATGCAAAAAAGGAGCCGCATTTAACTTTTGTGTATTAAAACCATATGTACCAACCATATTAGACAACCATAGTAAATATAACCCGGTTAGGGCTTATTTGTTTTAAAGATTTACTTGTTTAATTAAAATCTCAGCTGGCACTAGAACTAATTAATTCAATTATTATAAAGTCTGATATTGTACTACTCTCTGTTGTCTGGACAAATTCTCTCTTGCTGCCTTGTGACCACTGCAGATGGCACACCGTTTTCTGCTGCGGGATCCTTTTATCCTTGTGTATTTATGTAAGTAATAAATGTCTTGAACACTGTGACATTACATGGGTGCTTTTCTTTCAGGTAGATTAGATTGCCGTCACATTGCTTTAGACAAGAGGACAATAACAACATTATTAGAATCCAGATCAATTAAATCTAATAATCAAATTTCTATTCATTATGAGAATAATGAAATGATTTTAATGCTATTTTAACTTTGTTGCAGTGAAGTTCAACATTGATGACGAGTCCACCAGGACCAGTTACAGGAATCACAAAACAACATGGCAAAGTTGTTGATTGATATTTCAGATCCGGGCAGCCAGAAACTGGGCTGTCCATGGCAGAGCACACTGTTAATTACAATGGAATCATTTTATACTATGGCCATAGACACCACTTCAGTATAGGTCTTCCCTCCATCCTGGTACTTGATTACCGCCTTTTGTATATGGGTACATCCTTCAATGTGCCATATTCTACATATGACTGGAGTTTAAGTCCTTTTCTGAGAAGCTGATTGAAACATCTCTTCCCACAGTTCCCTAGGATCACTGAAGGGTACATTCTTTGAAATATTTTATATATTGTTGGAAATGTTGTATAAGTATGCATCAAGACTAACCAGTATAGCCTCTGGGATGGATATGGGTGTGAGAAGTGGATAGTTGTTTTGTATTTTTATTATCATCATAGTTGATGAAATTCATCTACACTGTTATAATACATATTAAATTGTGACAGTTCAATCTCAAAAGAATATAGAGACCACTGGTGTAACACGTATGAAGCTTTTTACCAGCAGTGTATATTCAAATATCATTAAGGATTAATTAAATATGAACAAAATTTTAAAATAGTATATTACTGAATTAGTTAAACACAATTATTTATGTAGTTTATACCATGACACATTTGTTTTAAAAAATATTTGTAAAGTAATCTATTTCTGGGATTCCTAGAGCACCATAGTGACTATGCATGTTATTTGAAACATTTTCTTAATTTGCCATACGTCTCTGTTTTTAATTGAACACTTCATTCCAGCTTTTCTGTCTATAATCTCAAAATGCCTAAAACTGCAGGTTTTTACTCTATGAAAATTAAAAGTATACTTTTTGTAGTCACAGCCTTTAATGCACAGAGTTAATATAGTCTCTATTTCAGTTGTATAGTTAGTAGACAACTCCAGTCCTGATCTGCTGTGAAGTTGCCTGCAGGATTTTTATTAGAGATCAATTACCTAATTAGCAGTCAGTTCTTCTTGCTACTGGAAGATGTTACATAATTAGGTGGCTTATTCCTATTACCAATATGCCAAGTCAGATACTACTGTCACTGCTTTTATTTTACTTGAAAAATGAAGATGAAAAAGATTAAAAATATCAAGAAAATGTATGTGGTGAATGTCAATCTTAAACTTTTTTTTTTGTTTTTGATTTCATCTAAATATTTAATTCAGTTCGTTTATGATAAATATAATATTCTATTATTATAATAATTATTATTAATATGATATTAATACAAAAGTATTAATAGTTCATAGCTGCTGGTTATAATGTTACATACAATTTATTAACTACCTAGAGGTTGTAACAGTGCAGAATCTGAACAACTGCAAAGACATCAAAATGAAAGCCATTATTATTTTTTCATTATTTGCCTGTGCTCTGAATTACAAAGGGACATCCCGTCCCACCGTTCCTCAACAGTAAAGGACAGGAAAATGTAAAGGGAACAATTATCAAACTATCTATACATAGTGTGTTCCTCAAAACGGTTTAAATACTATTTACACTTTATATATTCCTTTTCTTGTGTATATATAATTTTATATATAACTCTAGCAAGTTCTTTTTACTTTTATTTTAAATTAAATGTAAAAGTTGGCTGACAGTGAGCCTCTTCTGGGCTTCATTTAACTTTTAGCTACTAGGTTCTGTCCTCGTGCCGGTCTATCAGAATTTTTCAAACCACTTCTAATGCACTGCACTCATTTAGAAAAAAATGAACAATGAAAAATCTTAATAAGCCAGTGAAGCGCTAAATACTGTGAAGAGATTAAAGACTGTTCTAAAATTTATAGACAAGTTAAAACCTTGTTGTCGGTGATATGAGACCAGGAAGCTATTTAATTACACAAGAAAGTGGTGGTACCTTTCTGTTTTGCCTATTTGAAATAACCAAAGATACTTACAAGCAGGACTGATCCCTGGCATAAAGTGTCCTTAAGTGACTGTCTGGGGTAGGGATGTGCAGAGAACCCATTATTTATTTGTATCTGTGTTTGCTGAGGCAGCAAAATGATTTGTATGTGTTTTCAAATGAAAGTGGAAATAGATATAATAATTGTGTTTGTTGTTTTAAATTACACTTCTAATTATAGAACATTAAGGTGTTAATATTACTGTTCTTCAATAAATCATAATAAATTGTGAACACTATTAAGCAATATTGGTTTATTTTTTCATAAACCCAGTAATAAATATGTATAATCATAAACATTATTGAAATCATTTTAATACTAACATTCAGTTCTAATCCATACTCATACCAATAAACTAAACTCTAAACTAATAATTGCCTATGAGAACATTGTGAACCCCACCAGCCCCTATCCTGATTTAGAGGACAATGAGCAGAAAAAATACAAACAAATAAAACAATCATTACAAAAGAAAATGTTCTCTAAGTACTTTTATGCAAAGATCTAAACAAGTTTTATTCTATACTAGCAGAATACCTAACCACAGCGAGAAGTAGTGTGTTAAAGAAGTTATGAAAAAGAAAAGGAAAATTTTTAAAAATAACGTAACATGATTGTCAATGTAATTGTTTTGTCATTGATATGAGTGTTGCTGTCATATATATATATATACACACACACAGACACACACACATATAAACATTTATACATAGACATATATACATATAAACATATCTACATATACTGTACACATATCCACACATACACATATCTATAGATATATACATATACACATCTACATATATAAATATATATACAGACACATATACATATATACATACAGATAAATATACTGTACATATATATACACACACACATATATACTGTATATACACATACATACATACACACACACACACACATTATATTTTATATATATATATCTATACTAATAAAAGGCAAAGCCCCCACTGACTGACTGACTGACTCACTCACTGACTCACTCACTCACTCACTCACTCACTCACTCACTCACTCACTGACTCATCACTAATTCTCCAACTTCCCGTGTAGGTAGAACGCTGAAATTTGGCAGGCTCATTCCTTACAGCTTCCTTACAAAAGTTGGGCAGGTTTCATTTCGAAATTCTACGCGTAATTGTCATAACTGGAAGCTATTTTTCTCCATTTACTGTAATGGAGTTGAGCTCGAAAGCCGTGGGGGCGTTTCGTGACATTATCACGCCTCCTACGTAATCAAGTGAACTGACTGTCAACGCAGTGCGTAGAAAACCAGGAAGAGCTCAAAAAAGCGCTGAAGAAAACATGCATTATACAATTGAGAAGGCAGTGAAACAATAAGAAGCAAGCGAGTGACATATACAACCATATTCATGAGTGCTGCTACTTCGGAAACAAAGCACGGTGTAAACTTAAAGTTTAAATTAAGTTCATAGACAGGCTGCCGCTGGCGTTTGTCATGCCCACGGGTAATGCGGGATACAAGTTTAATGAGAGGACGCAGGATATAAACAAGAGTTTAGATCACTTTGTAACTAAGTTAAAATTGCACGTGAAGGGCTGTGCTTATGCAAATTCCCAGAGACTGTGTTTGTGGGGGATTGACAGTTAAGGCGGGGGGGGGAGTCACGTCATCATCTCCCCTCCCATTCACCTAATTTTGCTCAGAGCTGAGCTCCACAGCTAATGCACGCAGTGTTACGGAAGCGACTTTGTAGCGCTGCCACCAAATACTCACAGAAAAATCCACAAGTTAATACACACGCTGTCTCTAAAGTTTCTCCACACTGAATCCTCCAGGCACTACTTACAAAAGGTTACATTGACAATCGTGTTACGTTATTTTTAAAATGTTTCCTTTTGTTAGCACAAGCACAGCTGAGAAGCTTCGATGCATATGCTCCATAACGCGTTAAAAAATCACACATTTAATCACACTTTGCAATACAAAGAAAGGGGAACTTCTGTCAATGCATGATTTCATGGTACACCGATTACATTGATCAGTGCTTCCCGATTCATTTTACCCTCGCACACCCTTGGTTTGAGAAGAAGAATGAAAAAATATGAGGTTAACACAGAAAAACAGATCACCAACTAAAGCTATATGAATAATCGATTCGCCATCAATAATTGTTTTGGTAAAGCCATACTCAGTGTATTCATTAGATGAACGGTAAAAAAGTAAGAGCGAGGGGAGGGTGACTTATTGAGGCACACAGGCAAAACCACAATAGCACGCGGGCTCGATGTAGTGCGCGTCAACTTGATCTGAATTGCGCGATCACATTCAAAAAAATATATCTTTTCAAGTTCTATTTAGTCCATATGTGTCAAATTCAAGGCCCTCAGGCCACATCCGGCCCGGCCTGTAATTATATCCGGCCTGCGAGATCACTTTATATATTATTGTTATTAATGGCCTGGGGATATGAAGCGCTGGTAACACAATAAACTACAGATCCCATGATGCAGTGCTTCAGCTGCCTTACCGAACACTTACCGCGTTAATCAAGTCTAGCTTATGATGCTGCAAGTTATTGCGAAGCTAGCCCACACGATGCCAAAGAGAAAAGGTGATTCTGAAAATAGAGCCTTTAAAAACCGACGAGAGGCTGAGTATATGTTTACTGACATTGCCGGTAAACCCGTGTGTCTCATTTGTGGAGCTAATGTGGCTGTAAATACAGAATTTAATCTAAGACGGCACTATGAGACAAAACATCAGGATAACCTTCAAAGACCTGAATGCAATGCAGAAGATACAGAAAGCAGAAGAGTTAAAGAAGAATCTGACACTTCAGCAGACGTTTTTACCCGTGCAAAATTACAAAGTGATTTCAAGTGAAGCTGCTTTTATAGGAGACACAAATGCACCAGTGCAACTTGCACCACTTTCCCTGTTGCCAAGTAATGTTGAACCAAGTCGGAACAACAATGTTCCCAAATACGCACTTTGCTGATAAACTGAGCGCACTGCGCACTGAGTTTGCACGGCGCTTTGGTGACTTTGAAGAACAAAAAAAGAATTTTGAGTTGTTTCATAACCCATTTGCTGTCGATGTGGAAACTGCACCTGTGCAGATTCAGATGGAGGTGATTGAGCTGCAGTGTAATGGCACACTGAAGGCAAAGTCGATGTGCAGAGACCCTTGATTTAGTCGACACAAATATCTTTGGTTGGAATGTAAGGCAAATTTACTCTTTACATTTGTATGGTGAAGAAAAATTTATGCAATGATGCCTACATTTAACTTCCATTCCTACCATATTTCTGTCGACTAAAAAAAAATTCCTTCTATTTAAAATTTAAATAGAACTTGAACAGATATGATAGTTCATAATATCCACGCAGACTTGCACGTAAGAGCGGGAGTCATCCATTTTAACAAACAGCGTATTGCACTGATACGAAATAGCCTGCCATTTAATTATTTAGGAATGGATAAATAAATTAAGATTTTGTACAAATAATGTTTATAATGTATATATACACTCACCTAAAGGATTATTAGGAACACCTGTTCAGTTTCTCATTATTGCAATTATCTACTCAACCAATCACATGGCAGTTGCTTCAATGCATTTAGGGGTGTGGTCCTGGTCAAGACAATCTCCTGAACTCCAAACTGAATGTCAGAATGGGAAAGAAAGGTGATTTAAGCAATTTTGAGCGTGACATGGTTGTTGGTGCCAGACAGGCCGGTCTGAGTATTTCACAATCTGCTCAGTTACTGGGATTTTCATGCACAACCATTTCTAGGGTTTACAAAGAATGGTGTGAAAAGGAAAACATCCAGTATGCGGCAGTCCTGTGGGCTAAAAATGCCTTGTTGATGCTAGAGGTCAGAGGAGAATGGGCCGACTGATTCAAGCTGATAGAAGAGCAACTTTGACTGAAATAACCACTCGTTACAACCAAGGTATGTAGCAAAGCATTTGTGAAGCCACAACACGCACAACCTTGAGTAGGATGGGCTACAACAGCAGAAGACCCACCAGGTACCACTCATCTCCACTACAAATAGGAAAAAAAGGCTACAGTTTGTACAAGCTCACCAAAATTGGACAGTTGAAGACTGGAAAAATGTTGCCTGGTCTGATGAGTCTCGATTTCTGTTGAGACATTCAAATGGTAGACTCAGAATTTGGCATAAACAGAATGAGAACATGGATCCATCATGCCTTGTTACCACTGTGCAGGCTGGTGGTGGTGGTGTAATGGTGTGGGGGATGTTTTCTTGGCACACTTTAGGCCCCTTAGTGCCAATTGGGCATCGTTTAAATGCCACGGGCTACCTGAGCATTGTCTATCCCTTCATGACCACCATGTACCCACCCTCTGATGGCTACTTCCAGCAGGATAATGCACCATGTCACAAAGCTCGAATCATTTCAAATTGGTTTCTTGAACATGACAATGAGTTCACTGTACTAAAATGGCCTCCACAGTCACCAGATCTCAACCCAATAGAGCATCTTTGGGATGTGGTGGAATGGGAGCTTCGTGCCCTAGATGTGCATCCCACAAATCTCCATCAACTGCAAGATGCTATCCTATCAATATGGGCCAACATTTCTAAAGAATGCTTTCAGCACCTTGTTGAATCAATGCCACGTAGAATTAAGGCAGTTCTGAAGGCGAAAGGGGGTCAAAACACCGTATTAGTATGGTGTTCCTAATAATCCTATAGGTGAGTGTATATATATATATGTGTGTGGGTGTGTGTGTGTGTATATGTATATATGTAGATATGTATGTATATATATATATGTTTATATATGTGTTTATGTTTATGTATCTATATATGTATTTGTGTGTATATATGTTTGTGTATGTATGTATGTGTGTATGTATATATGTGTGTATATGTAGATATGTATATATATGTGGATGTATGTGTATATATATATATATGTATATATGTGTGTGTGTGTATATATATATGTGTATATGTGTATATGTATATATGTATTGTGAGCTGGAGGGCTGATCGCACCCCAAATAGAGACAGACGCCTGGGAAAACCACAAACCCTGAAACACTGACTACACATTGCTCCTTATCCTTGCACTATAACGCGTAATACAAGCCTGCGGTACTCCGCCGACTTATAAGCCTTGGCGCCTGTCAGTTTGGAATTGATTGTTTGCTTTTATCTCTCTCTGCTCCTAGCGGAACTGTTATATCTGACTTGTCATGGAGCACGTTTAAGCTCATGTGTTTGCGGTGTCTGAATAAAAATCCTTTTTTTCTACGACCTTCTGTGTCTCTGTGCAAATCTGTGACCCAAGCGTGACAAGTGGTACCAGGAGTGGTTGCACAGATGGATGCCGCCGAAGACTTATTTCAGAAGTCTAAAACATTTGCACTTAAAGACTGGAAACTAAACATGGATGACCCAATCCGTGCGCAAATTCAAGATTTGATACATAAAGTGCACTGTTGGTTTGAAGGAGGCGTGATGGAAACAGTTGTCGTGAATATATTACTGGCGGCATACCTGAAGTTCTTGAGATGAATTTCTACGCCATGATATTAAATCATTAACGATTATGTCCAGACGATTAGAGGGTTCACAGTCCACTTGGAGAAAGAGCGGTGGATTTCGTGCTGCTTGCAACCTGTGAACGAGCGTCCAGGACATTCTCGCTCGATCGACAAGCTGCAGGACCTGAAAATCTAATGGGGTCAGGTAGGACCCCGGGAAATCCAGTCGTAGATGGGGCGCCTGTTTCTGGGGAGACAGCGGCAACAGCGGGTCGACAAGACCGTGGAGGCTACAGAGCACGTCGACGTGGGCGTCGCAGAGGATATTTCGAAGCGGAGCCGACCGTAGATGTTTCCGATGTGATCAGCTCGGCCATTTGGCAAGAGATTGTCGCTTGTCTCCAGCTCATTCAATGGGATTGGACTGGCGAGATTTGTTGCTCAACTATTACATATCCGGATGGAAAAGATGGCTTGTTGATCCGGTGAAATTGGGACAGAAATCTCAGCATTGTTAGATTCGGAAGTGACCTTTGTATTGTGAGGCGAGACTGTCTTAATGAACAATGCCTTAGAGACTGTGAGACTGTAAAAATACGCTGTGTACATGGTGATGTTAAAGATTATCAGACTTTACTTCTTCCTTTAACTTATAGGGGGCCACTTTAAGGTTTGGTCTGCCGTTTCGACTCGTGCCCTTGGCCATTACTCATAGGGCGGAGAAATGCCCTTTTTCGAAACTGATTAATAAATGTAAGGGACCAGTAGTCCAGTCCACTAATGAACTTGGTGGGGGAGAAGAAGAAGAAATCCAAGACGAAGAACTGGTAGCGGCGGGGAAAATCTAGAGCCCAACTTAGATATTGAACCCGATCTCTCCAGCGAGACGGAGGAGGTCACCCCGACAATCTTCCAGAATGGGCTGCTCCTTCTACATCTTCCCAGATTGCAAACGCCTCGAACACAAACCGAGTGTTAACGAACAATCAGATTTTGTGCGTTTGCAGCATACTGATAGCTCATTAGAATATGCATTTAAACAGGCTCGCCCTGCTAATGACTCTTATTACCAAGAGCGTAATTCGGGGTGTGAAAACCCCACACTTTATAGAAAAGGACGGTTGCCTTTTCAGAGTGATCTCAGATCATTTGGAGGGAATTTATTGAACAACTGGTGGTACCTGAAGCACATAGGGAAACTGTTTTGCATCTGGCACATTCACACATCTTGGGGGCACCTCGGTGCCGACAAAACTAGAGACCGGTTATCAAAGCGATTTTATTGGCTTAATATGGGAAAAGATGTTGAGCGATTTTGTACTTCATGTCCAGACTGCCAGATCGTCTCTGCTTATAAGCCTCCTCGGGCTCCCCTTTGTCCTATGCCCATATTGGAAGTTCCCTTTCAGCGTGTGGGATTAGATATTGTGGGACCATTACCTAAGACTAAGGATGGGTACCAATATTTGCTGGTGTTGGTTGATTATGCGACACGATATCCAGAAATGATCGCTGAAAAGGCCAACTCTTCGGCTGTAGCCAAAGCACTATGTGAAACTTTTACTCGTATTGGTATCCCTAGAGAAATCTTAACTGATCAGGCACACCTTTCACTTCTCGCGTGATGAAACAATTGTGTGACAGCTTTGCTATTAAGAAATTGAGTACTACTGTTTACCATCCTCAAGCGAATGGTTTAACCGGCGATTTAACAAAACATTGAAACAGATGATCAGGCGAGTTGCTCATAATGATCCCACAACATGGAACACTGTCCTACCTTTGTTTTGTACGCAGGTGCGAGAATCACCACAGGCGTCCACTGGCTTGAGTCCCTTCGAGTTGTTATTCGGCAGGCGCGAGGCATCCTGGATGTGATGCGTGAGGAATGGATAGGAAGCGAGAGAGCAGCTAAGGTCCAAGCTTTGCAGATCGACTAATTTCGTTGCAAGACAGAATTTCTATGCTTTCCTCTATTGCTGTGGAACACCAACAACGAGAACAGGAAACTCAGAAGCGTCTTTACGATAGGCAGCAAGCTCCGCGAGTTCAAACCTGGCGATCGTGTTTTGGTACTGGTTCCCTCGGATCCACACAAATTCTTAGCTAAATGGCAGGGCCCGCCATTATTGAGGAGCGTATGAGTCCGTAAATTACAAGGTTAGAATACCGGCGGCGCAAACCATTCCAGATTTTACACATTAACCTCTTGAAGGAATGGCACGACCGACAAGAGGTTAACACTTCCTTGGCTGCTGTTTCTCAGTCCGATGTTACCATTGGTAACGATCTTACTGACACGCAAAAGACAGAACTGTTATCTTTGATAGAACGGAACACTGATGTCTTTTCAGATTTACCAGGCAAGACTAACATTACAAAACATAAAATTACCACTGCACCTGATGTTCACGACAGATGCGGCCGTTCGGATACGGAGCGCGAAAATATTGTCAAGAGGTAAAAAGATGCTGACACTGGGTGTAATTCGTGAAAGTAAAAGTGACTGGTGCAGCCCAGTCGTATTAGTCCCAAAGCAAGGCGGTTCGGTTCGGTTCTGTATCGATTTCAGGCGCTTGAATAAGGTCTCTAAATTGATGCTTATCCCATGCCCGTGTCGATGAACTGTGGGAAAAACTGGGTCAGGCGAGCTATATCTCCACGCTAGATCTCACGAAAGGCTATTGGCAGGTGCCTTTAGAGGCTAGCAGTTGTGAGAAAACGGCATTTGCGACTCCTGACGGACTCTATGAATTTACAAGACTCCGTTTGGTCTTCACGGGGCACCTCTAACTTTTCAGCGTATGATGGATCAGATCCTACGTCCTCACTCTGAATATGCTGGGGCATACCTTGCCGATGTCGTGATTTTTAGCAATGATTGGAAAACACACTTAGAGCGGCTTCAAGCCGTTCTTGAAAGCTTGAGACAGGCTGGCCTTACTGCTAACCCTAAGAAATGTAAACTAGGCATGTCCGAGACTCATTACTTAGGCTATTCTATGGGCAAGGGTTTACTTAGGCCACAATTAAGGAAAATAGAAGAAATGCTTGTTTACCCGAGACCTGAGACACAGAAACAAGTACGCCTTTCTGGGACTCGCTGGTTACTACAGAAAATTCATTCCAAATTTTGCACATAGAGCTGCTCCTCTTACAGAACTTACTAGAGGCAGAAAACCGACCTGTCCTGTGGACAGAAAATTGCTAACGAATTCTTTCAGCGATTTAAAAAGCATTGTCTTCTTACCCGGTTCTAAGGAACCCGGATTTCACAAAAGATTTTATCTTGCAAACAGGCGCAAGTGCATTTGGTGTGGGCAGTCCTGTCACAAATTTTTGATGGAGAAGAACATCCAATCACATATTTGAGTAGGAAATTACTTCCTAGGGAGCATAATTATTCTACAATTGAGAAAGAATGCTTGGCAATTAAGTGGGCTGTGGAAGCGCTTCGCTATTACTTGTGGGGACGAAACTTCACTTTGGTAACTGATCATGCTCCACTCCAGTGGTTGTACCGACAGAAAGATACAAACTCTCTAATGAGATGGTTTCTGGGTTTACAACCTTACAGTTTCACAGTAAAGCACCGACCAGGTTCTGAACACGTCAGCGCAGATGTATTATCACGACTAAATGAACCTAGTACAGAGAGTCGCTTGATTCACAGGAATGTGAATAAAGCTGAGGGAGGGTGTGAGCTGGAGGGCTGATCGCACCCCAAATAGAGACAGACGCCCTGGGAAAACCACAAACCCTGAAACACTGACTACACATTGCTCCTTATCCTTGCACTATAGCGCGTAATACAAGCCTCGTGCGTACTCCGCCGACTTATAAGCCTTGCGGCAGCCTGTCAGTTTGGAATTGATTGTTTGCTTTTATCTCTCTCTGCTCCTAGCGGAACTGTTATATCTGACTTGTCATGGAGCACGTTTAAGCTCATGTGTTTGCGGTGTCTGAATAAAAATCCTTCTTTTTCTACGACCTTCTGTGTCTCTGTGCAAATCTGTGACCCAAGCGTGACAATATATATATATATGTATGTGTATATGTATGTGTGTATATATATATACATATATATATATATATGTTATCTATATATACTGCTCACAAAAATTAAAGAAACACTTTAAAGAAACACATTAGATACATCAGATCTCAATATGAAGTTGGATATCTATACAAATAACGACAGGGCAATGTCTTAGGAACAAAAAGGATGCCAAGTCTTTTAATGGAAATAAAAGTTTTCTGCCTACAGAGGGCTCAATTGTGTAGACACCCTAAAATCAGAGTGAAGTGAAGATGTGGCAGGCTAGTCCATTTTTTCAAAAACTTAATTTCTGCTACTCAAAATGCTTTTCAGTATCTTGTGGCCCCACGAGCTTGTATGCATGCTTGACAACGCGTCGGGCATGCTCCTAATGAGACGACGGATGGTGTCTTGTGGCATTTCCTCCCAGATCTGTATGAGGGCATCCCTGAGGCTGTTGTACAGTCTGAGGAGCAACCTGGCGGCCTAATGGACCGAAACATAATGTCCCACAGATGTTTTATTGGGTTTAAGTCAGGGGATCGTGAAGGCATATTCAATTGTTTCAATTCCATCCTCCTCCAGGTACTGCCTGCATACTCTTGCCACATGAGGCCGGGTATTTGTCGTGCATTAGGGAGGAAACCAGGACCTACTGCACCAGCGTGAGGTCTGACAATGGGTTCAAGGATTTCATCTCGATACCTTATGGCAGTCAGAGCACCATTTCCTACGCAGTAGATGTTCTGCGTCCCTCCATGGATATGCCTCCCCAGACCATCACTGACCCACCACCAAACCTGTCATGTTGAGCGACGTTGCAGGCAGCATATCGTTCTCCTTGTCTTCTCCAGACTCTTTCACGTCTATCACAGCTGCTCAGGGTGAACCTGCTCTCGTCTGTAAAAGTACAGGAGCCAGTGGCGGACTTGCCAATTCTGGTGTTCTTGAGCAAATGCCAGTCGAGCTCCACGGTGCTGGGCAGTGAGCACAGGGCCCACTACAGGACGCGTCGGGCCCTCAGGCCATCTTCATGAAGTCTGTTCCTGATTGTTTGGGTAGAGACATTCACACCAGTGGCCCTCTGGAGGTCATTCTGTAGACGCGAGCAGTGCTCAGCCTGTTCATGCACAAAGGAGCAGGTATCGGTCCTGCTGATGGGTTGAGGACCTTCTACGGCCCTGTCCAGCTCTCCGAGAATAGAGTCTCCTGAAATCTCCTCCATGTTTTGGAGATTGTGCTGGGAGACACATTAAACCTTCTTGATGCAGCACGTGTGGATGTGCCATCCTGGAGAAGTTGGACAACCTGTGCAAGTTCTGTAGGGTTAAGGAATCGCCTCATACTGCCAGTAGAGATAATTACTCAAGCCAAAACTAACGAGTGGAAAACCAGCCAAAAAGATCAAGAGGGAGAAACTTGAAATGACCTCCACATGTAAAACCAGTCCTGTTTGAGGGTTTCTAATTGTTTGCCACTTTAGTGCACCTGTCGTTAATTCCATGAACACCAATACAGCTGAAAGTGATTAACAATGACCTCAGCTGCTTAACCAACCAGAAAATTATCAGACAGGTTTAATTGATTTCATGCCAGGCCCAATAAAAAAAGTGTTCCTTTAATTTTTGTGAGCAGTGTATCTCTCTCTCTCTCTCTCTCTCTCTCTATATATATATACATAATATATATACAGTGGTGTGAAAAACTATTTGCCCCCTTCCTGATTTCTTATTCTTTTGCATGTTTGTCACACAAAATGTTTCTGATCATCAAACACATTTAACCATTAGTCAAATATAACACAAGTAAACACAAAATGCAGTTTTAAATGATGGTTTTATTATTTAGGGAGAAAAAATCCAAACCTACATGGCCCTGTGAAAAAGTAGCCCCTTGTTAAAAAATAACCTAACTGTGGTGTATCACACCTGAGTTCAATTTCGTAGCCACCAGGCTGATTACTGCCACCTGTTTCAATCAAGAAATCACTTAAATAGGAGCTGCCTGACACAGAGAAGTAGACCAAAAGCACCTCAAAAGCCAGACATCATGCCAAGATCCAAGAAATTCAGGAACAAATGAGAACAAGTAATTGAGATCTATCAGTCTGGTAAAGGTTATAAAGCCATTTCTAAAGCTTTGGGACTCCAGCGAACCACAGTGAGCACCATTATCCACAAATGGCAAAAACATGGAACAGTGGTGAACCTTCCAGGAGTGGCGGCCGACCAAAATTACCCCAAAGGAGGAGACGACTCATCCGAGAGGTCACAAAGACCCCAGGACAACGTCTAAGAACTGCAGGCCTCACTTGCCTCAATTAAGGTCAGTGTTCACGACTCCACCATAAGAAAGAGACTGGGCAAAAACGGCCTGCATGGCAGATTTCCAAGACGCAAACCACTGTTAAGCAAAAAGAACATTAGGGCTCGTCTCAATTTTGCTAAGAAACATCTCAATGATTGCCAAGACTTTTGGGAAAATACCTTGTGGACTGATGAGACAAAAGTTGAACTTTTGGAAGGCAAATGTCCGTTACATCTGGCGTAAAAGGAACACAGCATTTCAGAAAAGAACATCATACCAACAGTAAAATATGGTGGTGGTAGTGTGATGGTCTGGGGTTGTTTTGCTGCTTCAGGACCTGGAAGGCTTGCTGTGATAGATGGAACCATGAATTCTACTGTCTACCAAAAATCCTGAAGAGAATGTCCGGCCATCTGTTCGTGTCAAGCTGAGCGATCTTGGGTGCTGCAACAGGACAATGACCCAAAACACACCAGCAAATCCACCTCTGAATGGCTGAAGAAAAACAAAATGAAGACTTTGGAGTGGCCTAGTCAAAGTCCTGACCTGAATCCAATTGAGATGCTATGGCATGACCTTAAAAAGGCAGTTCATGCTAGAAAACCCTCAAATAAAGCTGAATTACAACAATTCTGCAAAGATGAGTGGGCCAAAATTCCTCCAGGCGCTGTAAAGACTCATTGCAAGTTATCGCAAGCTTGATTGCAGTTATTGCTGCTAAGGGTGGCCAACCAGTTATTAGGTTCAGGGGGCAATTACTTTTTCACACAGGGCCATGTAGGTTTGGATTTTTTTTTCTCCCTAAATAATAAAAACCATCATTTAAAACTGCATTTGTGTTTACTTGTGTTATATTTGACTAATGGTTAAATGTGTTTGATGATCAGAAACATTTTGTGTGACAAACATGCAAAAGAATAAGAAATCAGGAAGGGGGCAAATAGTTTTTCACACCACTGTATATATACACACATACACATATACTGTATATAGATACATATATATATATATATACACACATACATATATATACATATATATATATACACATATACAGTATATATACATATCTACATATATATATATATATATATTAAGGGTGGGACTCGATTAAAATAATTAATCTAATTAATTAGAGGCTGTGTAATTAATTAATCTTCATTAATGAATGTAAGCACACATGAAAATTTGGGCCCAAATCAAATGTTGTTTTTAATTTAAAAGGGTTTTAGTGGGCGACAGAATCAAATATTAGACATGGACAGGAATATTGTAAACTGAATTTAAACTGCATTTCATTTCAAAACAGAAACAAAAATATGATCCCTGGCTAAAATTGGGCAGACTTAAAAAAAAGTGGTATTTTAATTACTTTAAGTACATTTTCAGAATGGTATTGTCTTTAAATAATAATAACGAAAATTTCAACATTAAAGTGCAGTTTTTCTTCTTAAAAAAATAAGGCAGAAACATAAAAGGTATTTTGACCAGCCTCATCTTTAAACTGTGAGTAACCTTAGCCAAAATTATTTTGTACATTAGGCTAAAACAGTGTGATCATTGAACATTTTGTAATTAGATGTAATTAGAATTACTAACGGTCACGGAAGTCCAATGATCCCCAGTAAGAGCCACAAAGTCCGCTTTCTGTAATGCATGTAATTTTGCTTGCTTTTCAATGTCATAAAGCTGTTGAATTTTACTTGAAATACGCTAACTGTAGCACATTTTCTAACCCCCTATCTTCCACCACTGTTAGTGGTCTACAGTCCAAAGCAATGTATTTTGCAGAAGTTTGACCCATGTTGACTTACTAATTTTGGTCCTGAAGCCAGTCATTTCATGAGATTTGGGCTGCGACACCTTTTTGGTACTCAAACCCGTACTGTTAGTGCTAACAGCATACACAGTTTCTGTGCTCGCTGTAACATGTTTTACCATTTAGATGGTACCGTAGGTTGAAGTGCCTCGGTGGTTTGCACCAAACCACGCTTTATCAAGGCTTTCATTGGTAGTCTTTTGAAATGAAATTTGCCTCTGATCAGTGCTAGCAGCGTGCTTTCTTCCAACTCTTACATTGTTGTAGCTCTGATGTGTGCATCAGTGTAATCGATGCTAGCAGGAAATCATGCATTGACAAAAGTTCCCCTTTGCTTGGAATGCAAAGTGTGATTAAATGTTATTTTTAACGCGTTATGGAGTACATGCATCAAAGCTTTTCAGCTGTGCTTGTGCTAAGAAAAGGAAACATTTTAAAAATAATGTAACATGATTGTCAATGTAATAGTTTTGTGACAATTATGACTGTTGCTGTCATCAAGGATTTCATTATTATTATTTCTTTCAATCAGGTTCGTATTTGGACAGTGTGCACAAAACCATGCTTTTATCAAGGCTTCCGTCGGGTAGTCTTTTGAAAGGAAATTTCCCTCCTATCAGTCCTAGAAACGCGCTTTCTTCCGACTCTTACATTTTTGTAGTTCTGATGTGTGCATCAATGTAATCGATGTACCAGGAAATCATGCATTGACAAAAGTTACCCTTTGCTTGGAATGCAAAGTGTGATTAAATGCGTTATTTTTAACTGCTTATGGAGTACATGCATCAAAGCTTCTCAGTTGTGCTTGTGCTAAGAAAAGGAAACATTTTAAAAATAACGTAACATGATTGTCAATATAATAGTCTTGTGACCGTTATGAGTGTTGCTGTCATCAAGGATTTGATTAGCATTATTTCTTTCAATCAGGTTCGTATTTGGAGGACGTGTTGTGTTCAAGTTTATTCTGTGTTTGTCAACCGTTGTAAAGATAACAGGTTTCATTCATCAAGTGTTCACCACCCAAATCGAACTCGTGAATCTAAGATGTTCAACAGGCATTCCGTAGTAAGTTGTGGAAATTGCCTGTGAATATTTAGCGTAGCGTGTGTATGAACTTAATTTAATCTTTTCGGTCCTGCAAAGTCAGTTGACGTTAGCCGCTCGGAGTACATGCATCGAAGCTTCTCAGCTGTGCTCGCGCGATCTTGCGATGTCCACGACTTTATTTAATGTTAGCTAAGACCCGGCACTTCAAAGTTTCTTGCTACAGCAATTTTAACTCCACAACAAAGTGATCCAAAGCCTCGTTTATACCTTGTGTCTTCTCATTAAACTTGTATCTCTGAATACCATACTCGTCGAGGCATGACAACGGCAGCTTGAAACTACGGTTCACACTGTGCATTGTTTCCGCAGTTGTGTAATTCGGTTTTTGTTCAGCACTCTTTGGAAGTGTTGCTTTTTGTCTGTGCACTGCGTCAGTTCACATGAGCCGCTCGGTGTACATGCATCGAAGGTTCCCAGCTGTGCTTGTGTCATCTCGCAATGTCCACAGCTGTATTTAATGTTAGCTAAGACCCGGCACTTAAAAGTTTCTCTCGTAGTTTCGCTGAGTTTGTGCCAAACACCACCCTGACCATCTCATCTTCGTCTGCATAAGCACAGTCCTTCACCGTGAATATTTAGCGGCAGTGTTTCTATTGGATTGCTGCTGACGGACAGCCTTATATGGGCAGGCACTCAATACGTGGGAGGCGTAACTCCGCCTCCCCGGCCATCGAAAGACGTCTATTATAGTCTATGGACGAAAAATAGGTTGCAGTTATGACCATTCGCGTAGAATTTCGAAATGAAACCTGCCCAACTTTTGTAAGTAAGCTGTAAGGAATGAGCCTGACAAATTCCAGCCTTCTACCTACACGGGAAGTTGGAGAATTAGTGATGAGTCAGTGAGTGAGTCAGTGAGTGAGTGAGTGAGTGAGTCAGTGAGGGCTTTGCCTTTTATTAGTATAGATATAGTTATCAATACTATTATAAGCTGAAATATACTGTGTTATATAATGTAATTTCTCCACTGTTTGCCAAATACAACCTATAAAATGTTTTTTTCCTTTTTTTTAGTTTTTTTAACATTTATGTAACATGATCTTTTATATTTCATTTTTTTCAGCAAACAATGTTTAAATTAAAATAAGAAATGAAGCAAGAAAAACCGAAGTTCAACAGGAAAAAAATATCTTTTGCTCAATATTCTTATTTTCTCCCAGTAGTATTTTGTAAAGTCAGGCTCCTCCACATGTGATGGGAGAAGCTTGGAGTGATCATCTCCCACTGTGCTAAACAGACATTCAGATGAGGCACTTGTTGATGGACAGGTGAGGCATTTCACTGCCACATGCACCAGAGCTGGATGTTTCATTATCTTTGTTGACCAGAAGGTCATTGCTGGATCTGAGATCAGTGATTCTGTGCTTCCCTCTGCTAAGAAGTCCTCAAAACATAGCACTAAATTTCTCTGGAGTGATATCTGCAACCATGTGACACACAGGCTGACTGAGCAGTGAGCACAGCATGTAGCTGAACTAGCTGTAGTAACTAACAACACTGTCAAAAGCTACTGTAGGCTATTTCTCCCGGTCAAACAAGTTCTGTTTCACATATTGCAAGTCCAACAGGAAAACAAAAGACAAGTAACTATATAATAAACTAGCTTGCCAAACCAGTTAATGTAAAAAACAAAATCAAAACAGAATAGTAGCGTAGCAATGTACTACATTTTACCTACATTTCAATTAGGCTGTGCTGCTCTTTTTGAGTCTGTGCTTTCTCTTTCCACTCCACTTTCCTATAGCCTTACTGTCTCATCAGCATAGCGGTGGAGCACAAAACCCATACTCCATGGTTTTTTTCTTCCTAAAGATGAATAATAAATATTTGTACAAATTACAGTAAGTATTCGTAAATACACATTATTTGTGCTTTACCAAATACCATATTTTGATTAAGCCCCACGTCTACCCTGGGGGGAAGAGAGGTAGTTGGGGAGGCACAAGCATAAACCCACGCAGAGAAAGGGTTTGGAGAGGCCCAAAAAAGGGTATAGCACTTAAGGTCCTAAAAAAGTTAGAAACAGCACTATTTACATGGTACTTGTATCAGAATACATACATAACAATTGCAGGAGGGAACTGAGGTATACTTTTCATTTGAAGTAATAATAAAATGTAGCTATTTTAGGTTTTGTGTGGGAAATTAAAAAACAACCTATGTGGGCAGATTTCGTAGAGAATGATTGATCTATCTATATGCTACAGATTTGTGTTTGTAGAGAAGATCCAAAAAACCAGTGACAAAGATCTAAAAACTGATCTAAAAACCTTACTGAATGTTTCTTTAATCATTCAAAGACACTATTCTTCAAAATTTATCCAAATAATGGTGTTTTTCAATATATAATTATTTCCAAATATTCAAATACTTAACACAATTTTTGTAGTATATGACATTACCTAAAATATGGTTATACCAACACCCATTTTATTTTAGTTTTTAATTTTATCTGGAAGCAAAAATAATCTACAAAAGAACACAACTCATTCAGATAAAGGAGAATGACGTATGCTTTAAACCAATCACAAATTTCATTAATTAGAAACTACAGCTATTAATAGGAAACTGAGGTGTTTTGCCATACCCCAATGTATGGGCATCTAAGAAATCTAAGAGCTTTATGAGCTACATTACAACTATGTAAAATTCCCCATCCTCAATTTCTCTTTTAAAAGTAACAGCCCTAACAAAAATGAACAAAAAGCAAGAAATCAAGGTTTTTTATTTCCTTTGTACATAATGACTTCATAATGGCTTCATTCAGGTTTTTTACATAATTTTTAGAAGTAGCATTCAAGTCCTGAAACTTTTTCCAGTTCATCTAGGACAAGATATTATATTACTAAGTAGCTCAATCTAAAGACAGTTAGAAGATGTTTCACTGCCCTTGTAACATCAATTGAACATTTAAAAAAAATATTTGCTCAGTATCAACATTTGAACTGATTTTAAAGGATTAGCAGAGTGATTTATAGCTTGTCATCCATCATTCAGTAGCTTAGATCAGGGAGATTCAAAAGCACACTAATATTTCTGTTTTCTCTTTAATAGCACAGGTACCTAATTAGCATTTGCAATTTACATTAAATGATCTAGAGTAGACTACAAAATTCTATTTTTAAGCGTGAAAAGAATGAAACAAACCAGGAACATAGAAAATGCTTCATCTCTCAGTAAACAAACTACAAAACCGTTGCCTAATTGGGAGTTTGTGCGAGAAATGATAGCACTGTACACAGTATAATTTGTTATTGTGGGGGACTTCCTGACAAAACTTCTCATTAGATCAAAAATATTAAATTCCCACAGATATTGTACATGTTTTATGACTGGAATGCTAAAATGTTTGAAAACGGAATATTCACACAGATTGAGTTGCCTGATTATGTACATTTACTTATTTACTTAATGTTCTGATGTTTGAGTGGGTGTCTGTGTAGGTGGAAATATGCAGGTGAGTACAAAGTTCTATCTGTGTGATTAGTTTTTCTGTTTCATGTGTTAGTGTAAATATACAAGACACCTTGCAGCCACATGTCATTGACATTACACATCATATTAATTGTGATCAAAGAGGATAGTTTAAAATATTGCCTATGAAAAATTAAAGTTGCTGTTAGTGTTCTAAGTTTACTTCACTAAAGTAAATATTAAAAATAGAGCATTCATTCAATGAGGATTTTCTACTTCACCTATTCAGGAACCCATTTAAAGAAGCACATGATAGATTATATCTGACATTTATAATTTAAATATTTTTATTATTTAATACTGTGACAGGTGTCTAGTCACACTTACAGGTAATCTAACTTAAACACCATTAAAATATCCGACTACACCACCCAGTTTTATTAAGAGACTGGGAACTCTTGAAATTTACCGATAATAACACGCAGGTTTCTTTAAATTGGGCAGTGAGTAATCACACAATGAAAGACACAACAGTAATTACGGAAAAGCAACAGTAACTTCTATTACACAAGACAATATAAAGTACATTAAAAAGATAAATGAACATAAAAAAAATCGAGAAATATCATGAATGAAATTCCTTTTTTTAAAAGGAAAGCACACAGTCCATACTCTAAAAGTCAGTTAAAACATGAAGTGGAGGATACAATCTTTAGTGGTGCAGAGTCCAGTTTAGCACTGTGTTACCCCAACAGTTAATCGTCCAACTGTCCATGAATGCAGTCTGTTCACGGACACTCGTTCCCAACGAAGTTTTTTCAAATCGTTGAATCCCTGTCAGTGTGTCTTGTGTTCTTTTTCCTCTGGGCCTTGTGTTGCTGTGACCTAGGCATGCCTATTTCTCGTTTACCAGCTTTGCTTGGTCCTTTCATGCAACTTCCTCTGTGTCTACTGCTGTGACCCACAACGGTCATTTCCTCTAAAATATCTGTACATCGCTGTC